>NC_083291.1:15092225-15260565 GCF_963506605.1 Zootoca vivipara
GTGCTAGTATGTTACACACTTGTCATCTTCACACCTTACATCTTTAGGTGGACCCTTTTTAAAAAAAAAAAAAACTTAGTTGTGTGCCTAAAATGCAATGCATGCAGCCAGTAGCTCATAAACACAAAGGCATTGCATTTTGGTCATTTTCATGAATATTTTGAAACCCTAGTGCTTCTCTCCCAAAGAGTCGCAGTAGTCAACATTCGCTGATGGGTTAATTCAATTATTCTGCATTCATTAGTCTGATGACTTGGTCATTCTGTCTTTATCTCGCAAAGTTTAGTACAGAATGAGAAAATGAGTATGGGCAGCAAGTCAAATCACACAGTGCTTTAATTACCTAAATAGCATAGTTAAAACACCATAATTTACAGATGAGATGGGCCTTTCAAGTCCTAATGCTTTTTACCCTGTTACAAGGGTGATCAGCAGAAATTCTCTCATCACGAAGCCTCTAATGCATGTGACCCACTGCAAAAGCGCAGCTGCAAACTTATAAGAGAACTGTTGAGAGACGCCAGTTTTTAAACTACAGAGATTGCTCCTCTTGTACTAGCAAATAGTGTGGGTTCCATCTGCAAAGTAGAATAGCAATAGCTTTTTACAAATAATTAGCCTTTAGAAACTTATAATGACCATAAATTCCATAAACAAGGAATAATACAATCATAAAATAGTAGAGTTGGAAGGGACACCAAGGGTCATCTAGTCCAACCGCCTGCAATACAGGAATAAGAATACTGTCATATCAGGGATGGGGAATTCTTGGCCCTCCACATGTCTGGCTTGTTTCCCTGGCCATTGGCTTGTTTCCCTGGCCAATAACTTCTGGGGGCAGGGCACAGGATTCCTATTGCTGTCCTAAAGTTATCCCATATCCTCTATCATTACTGTTCTCCAGTCTTCCTGAAAAAACCAGCAACTCAGTTTAGCTCCTATGAGCTAATGAGTCCCCCCTCCTTCCAGGATGACTTAATAAGCCCAACAAAGGCGACTGTGCTTTTCAAAATATCCCCGAGTCAAGGGGGAGGTTAGGTTGAAACACTCCTATTTTGAGGGTCATCACCTGCCACCATATTTTTTCAAACCAGTACAAGTTCTATTCTAAAAGCAAGCTGTACACCTTTAAATGGAAGCTGTCACATCACAGAATTTAAAAGTCAACTTAAAAAAAACAAAAAAACTTGGGTGGGACAAATCATCTGGATAAATCCTTAGATATCACAGTGTCATAATCAAACGGCTTAATTGCTGCAGCAATACCATGGTCCAAAAGTCTCGCTTGTATTTGAGAAAGCCAGACTTGTGAGAGCGGAAATGTTTTGCTACTTTATATAACCATTTGGAAAGCTTCTCTATAATAGGTGAGGATAGGCTAGCTCTTGGTTCTGTATGGCCATGAGTCCTGTGATCACTGGAGATGGCCATAATGTGTTGACATTCCCTTGACGCCATCACAGTTGGGTCATGCCAGCTGTCACACTATTTCTGCTCCTGGTAAGGAGAGTTCTCACATCAGCACTGGCATTTCGGGAAAGGAAGTGATGATGTGATGGCCATAGTCATTTCCACCAGACTCTCCATGATGTCATTATTGTCTAGTACTCCACTGAGGTCAACATGAAAATCCAAGTGAAATTATTATACAGTCAATCATAAAAATAATTGCCTACAGAGCACATGAAATAAAAAGAAGAAGCTGTTTCACTGGAAATAAGGGCCAGATTGGATGATGGCAGGACTCCACCGAACAGCTGCAAAGTGAGTGAGGACACGAGTTATAGTGGAGAAGTTGCAGTTGGGTTAACGGTGCTTTAACTCCCCCTCCCCGTTACTTTCCCCCTACACTTCAACCCCCAGCTCAGGTTCCCAGGCCCAAGTTTCCTGAGGCTGAGAGAAAACTTTAGACAAGTCCTGATTGAACCCTTAAATATGGAGTGTCAGCGTCACACATTCACAGTGCTTGCAAGGAAATTAATTGAGAGATAATCTTACTTTGATAAATACTGGCCTGAAGTGAGATTTTTTCTCTCCGTGTTCAAGCAATTGGTTGTACTTGGAATAAGTGCCAGTTCTGGTTGGATCATTGTAGCTGAAGCAACAGCTCTAGCCACCAGCTCCATTGCATCCTGTATGTAGTCTTCAAAAAAGGACTGTGTTGTTTTCCCATGAGCTATGAGACCCAACGGCAAGCCTTCTGTCCTCAGCTCTTCCACGTTGTGCGAATCTCCAAGAATCCAGTGGAGATCAGGAGGCATCACCCCAAATTGGGTGGTAATTTCAAAAATCCTCCTTGTGCTTTCCATGTCGCAGCCAAACATCACCACCGTTGACGTTGTGTCCTTAATGTTCTCCAGATGAACTTGCAAGTAAGTCAAGAGGTTGCTGGTTGACGTGAGGTTCCCTGTGATATTTATAATGGATCCCAAATGAAACTTGGAGCTCTGCTGTGTGAGGAGGAGAAAATCTGTGATGTTCCACTCTTCCTGGCACACCATCAAGCTAAAGTTATACCAGTTGTTCAAGGCCAAGATGGAAAAAGTGACATCAGCGTCAAAACTTAATGAGCGTTCTAAGCTCAACTGCAGGTGAAGGGGATTCTGCAAGATAAGAAAAATATTGGTTAGGGAAAGCCTTGACCACAAATATATTATACTTGGAAGGGGATCTTTTGTGGGGTGAGGAAGCAAATGTATGCAAAACTCTGTTGCTTGAATAAAGCCATAAATCATAGAATCCTTTAAAAGTATCTAATTCACCTTGGTGTTTCAATTTTTATTGACCTTGTAGCATATGTTCAATTTACATCTGCAATCAAGTATCCTGTTCCTGGCTGCTATTTGAAATAGCTCATCCCTTAAGAAAACTCCCACAGAATGAAAATCCATCCTACATACGCTTGCTTGGCTCTGGAGTCCTAGCTTCCAAAATGAGGCAAACCTATCATCCCATGTTTTGACTGTTAGTTAAAACTTTCCATGTCCAGCCTTTCCTAGCTTTTCAGGAAGTTTCACAGGCTATGTGCCGATCAAATTCAAGTTTTCTCTCTAGCTTAACTATTTTGGGGTACTCTTAATATTTCTCATTTTGAGGGAGAGATGCAGAAATGTCCTATTTTCAGATATTTTTTGATTTTTTTTAAGCACACAATTAGGATGCACCAAAGGGATGTGGGTGGCGCTGTGGTCTAAACCACAGAGCCTAGGGCTTGCCAATCAGAAGGTCGGTTGTTCGAATCCCCATGACGGGGTGAGCTCCCGTTGCTCGGTCCCAGCTCCTGCCAACCTAGCAGTTCGAAAGCACGTCAAAGTGCAAGTAGATAAATAGGAAGGTAAACAGCAGGAAGGTAAACGCTGTTTCTGTGTGCTGCTCTGGTTCGCCAGAAGTGGCTTTGTCATGCTGGCCACATGACCTGGAAGCTGTACGCCGGCTCCCTTGGCCAATAATGTGAGATGAGCACCACAACCCTAGAGTCAGTCACGACTGGACCTAATGTCAGGGCTCCCTTTGCCCCTTTACCTTTAGGATGCACCAAATTCAAGGCTTTATATGGTGTGGAGGTATCCAAATAATTGTGGTTGATGTAAGTGAGTAACTACCAAGCATCATTATATATATGCCATTTTGTAAAAGGTAAAGGTAAAGGACCCCTGGATGGTTATGTCCAGTCAAAGGTGACTATGGGGTTGCTGTGCTCATCTCGCTTTCAGGCCGAGGGAGCCAGCGTTTGTCCGCAGACAGCTTTCCAGGTCATGTGGCCAGCATGACTAAACTGCTTCTGGTGCAATGGGACACCGTGATGGAAAACAGAGTGCATGGAAACGCCATTTACCTTCCCGCCACAGTGGTACCTATTTATCTACTTGCACTTGGAGGCTTTTGAACTGGAGGTTTAGACCACAGGGCCACCTACATCCCTATGCCATTTTGTATAACATGTTGATCACTAGAATCATGCAGCTTGGAAGCACCAAAAGGCCACCGAACGTAACCTGCCATTTCAGTGCAAGACCAGTCACATACTAAGCTCCAGATATCAAGAGGTGCAGCCTAGGCTACAAGGTTTTACATGTCAAAGTGAGTAAACAGAAGCAAGACATACTCCATGCATTTTGTTTTGCCCAGTGCTTGTGGCCTTTCCATTTTCAAAACACCAGAAACAGGTATACGGATTTGCAGTGTGGGAATCACATAAGAAAGCTTATTAACAAGGGAAAGGTTTGCAGCATGTTAATCCACGGCGAGATGAATATGCAGCAGCAAGAACAGATTTGTAATGAGCCAATGATGTAATTCCCAAAAGTGTGATAAGAAAAGCTCCAGTTCAGGATATTCAGTCTCCCCCCTCCCCTACTCCTCCTTTAAGTATCCAAAACCTCTTTCGTAGACTAGCTAATTAAATGGATAAGAGCAACACAATCAATATGCATCTTGTAATAGCAATAATTTACTTGGACTGTAGAATGAATAAAATGTGCTGATGGCTTTGAATTGCACAAATCCAGCAGCCACTGAAGAAGGAATGGCATAGTCTCCAATGGTACTATTTCATAACTAGTTCAGTAATGTTCTCTCTCTCTCTGCCAAAAGTGTGTGGTGTCCACATGTGCTAATACTTCATTTTACATAGGATGCTTCCACACCAGAGTTTATCATTGATGCTGCTATCATTGGTGCAGCATCCACACAATATCATCGTCTTCAAAATCTCCTCCCATATTATTTTTCCAGTTTAATTTGGATTTATCATAGAAAACCCAGCACGTAAATAAAAATGCAGAAACAGTAAATGCAGATTGAAACAGGGGGTGGTAGGAGAAGAAATATGGGATAACATTTCGAACAATACAACATCATGTGGTTCCTGCAAAAATCTCACTAGCATCAACAGTGCCAAGTCAACAATAAGCCACAGTTTGAACGTGCCTTTAGTAATCCAGAATATAGCAGCAAAACTGTTGCAAAACAACAAACATGCAAACAACCCATTGCATATTAGAAATGGGGTTCAGTCCTACAAATTTTGCTCTCGCTGATCCCAGGGTGAGATTTGAAACATATTAACTAAAATGAACAGTAGCTTCTCTGCTAAAATCACAAACGGCACCTCTCCCCTTCCACTGCGTCTCTGTGTTGCAAGCACCCTCATTTACATATATGTAAATGAGGGTGGATATATGTACATACAGTGGTACCTCGGTTTATGAACACAATTGGTTCCAGAAGTTTGTTCATAAACTGAAGCGTTCATAAACTGAAGCAAACTTTTACATTGAAAGTAATGGAAAGTGGATTAATCAGTTCCAGATGGTCCGTGGAGTACTCAACCTGAAGCGTACTTAACCCGAAGCATGGGTGTAATTGGTTCTGGAAGTCTGTTCGTAAACTGAAGCGTTCATAAACTGAAGCGAACTTTCCCATTGAAAGTAATGGAAAGTGAATTAATCCGTTCCAGATGGGTCCGCGGTGTTCATAAACCGAAAATTCATAAACCAAGGTGTTCATAAACCGAGGTTCCACTGTATATGTAAATGAGGTACTCAGGCAGGTACGCAGGTCTTAGTTCTCCTGTTGAGTGACAGACCTAAAACTTGTGATGCATTCACAAGATTTAGTCACAAGACACCTTACCACACCCAGTGGAAAATTACTGGCTCTCTCCCTATACCCCCCCCAACACAAAAATCAACCCTTATAATACCCTTAAACACAGCATTGTTATGTACATGAAATTTATAACGTCAGCACTGGGGACACGGCCTAGATGCATCAGCCGATCTCTAAATTTCCCTCACTGTGCTGTGATGCTGAGCCTGGGTCCTATACAGAGGTCTAGAAAAGCTGTATGCCATGTTAAGATAAGGGACCATTACAGACAGGAAGTGAGAACCACAAGAGGAAGGAACAGCAAGCTGCAACTAGGAAAGTGGACTGTATATGTTTGTTCAACAATATTGTGGTAGTTTTTGAAACGACATACCAAAGTGGTATCTCAGTGCTTAAAAAGTATGGTGTGAATGTGGCCTAGGACTGAGGAGACCTGGGTTTGAATCCCACTTGGCCATGAAGCTGACTACATGATGTTGGGCCAGTCTCTCGGCTGAAGCTCCCTTACAGGGCTATTGTGCGAGAGAGAAATGGCCATTGTACATTGCTCTGAGCTCATTGGGGGAAGGGAATGGTTTGTTTTTGTTTTGTTCCCCCATGGCGTAAGCTGAATCAGATGAAGATGACTCCATTTAGTTCTTTTAGTCACTTTACAAAATGCATATTGGAGCACAGTTCCAATATTCTGCTTATGTGCTTGGGGATCTGGCTCAGGAAACATAAGCCTGCTGCAACTGCAGTTTTGGCCCACAAGTCTCTGGAGTTCTTCCACTTATATTAATAGGCGCTGGATCAAACTCATTACTCTGATTTACTGATCATGTTAAGCCTGCATGATGTATAGTGCTATTTAGTTTCTTAGATGGGAGTACTTCTAGAACTTATTTGTTTCTTTTTTTGATGGCTTCAGGTTTCTCAGCTTGCAGTCTGTAGAAAGAACTGTTATTTCATTTAACAAGCAAAGACTTGTAGCTGTGCCTTGATCAGCGACCTCCTTGTGCAGGAATGAGTCCCACAATTATATTGGCTCCCAGTACGTTTCCGAGCACATTTCAAAGTGTTGGTGCTGACCTTTAAAGCCCCAAATGTCCTCGGTCCAGTGTACCTGAAGGAGCATCTCCACCCCCATCGTTCTGCCCGGACACTGAGGTCCAGCGCCGAGGGCCTTCCAGCGGTTCCCTTGTTGCGAGAAGCCAAGTTACAGGGAACCAGGCAGAGGGCCTTCTCGGTGGTGGCGCCCACCCTGTGGAACGCCCTCCCATCAGATGTCAAAGAGAAAAACAGCTACCAGATCTTTAGAAGACATCTGAAGGCAGCCCTGTTTAGGGAGGCTTTTAATGTTTAATAGATTATTTTATATCATTTTTCTGTTGGAAGCCGCCCAGAGTGGCTGGGGGGACCCAGCCAGATGGGCAGGGTATAAATAATAAATTCTTCTTCTTCTTATTATTGTCTCCATGTGATGCAGCATGAGCTATCTTCAGTTGTAAAACTTAATTATTTTTATACCTTTAAGCTCCTGAAATCTCCCCTGGGACCTTATGCCAGAGGATGGGCAAGGAATTGAACAACAGCAATGTTATGTTGTGAGTGTGATTTCAGCTCTTCGTGAAGTCAGCTCAGAAGTGATTCAGCATACTAGCAAGGAACTGCTAGGAGTCAAGTATAACAAGAACAGTCTTCTTTATTGCAGTAGGAATCTTGACTGGCTGGAGGGAAAGGGTGAGCTCCTTTTATACTCTCAGGAGCAGGGGTTGGGGAAAGGATACATTTAGATTTTGGCGGGAACCTATCAGAGTGAGGATCCAAATTGTGCTAACAAGTTAACCAATAGCAACTGTCCCCGCACCCATTTGAATCGCCCAGGAGCGGGAAAGGTAGTTACAGGACTAGCAGAGAAACTCATGAACACAGATTAAACCAATACATAACACCCCTTCCCTCCTAGTGCGCGAAGCACTCAAAGTCCCTCAAGTAATTAGGTGGCCGGCGGTTCCGCTGGGGCCTCCTAGGAACAGGAGTGGC
This sequence comes from Zootoca vivipara, assembly GCF_963506605.1. NCBI lineage: Eukaryota > Metazoa > Chordata > Lepidosauria > Squamata > Lacertidae > Zootoca > Zootoca vivipara. Next base: position 15,099,861 of record NC_083291.1, read on the forward strand.
TGGAGTCTGCTGCACCGGAACTTGGGGTGACGGTGGTGTTGCAGGCAGGATGGGCGGTGGAGACACATCCCTGGCTGGGGGCAGCATCTCTGAGGAAGCGGGGATGCTGCTACCTTCTGGTGGAGGCATTTCCAAATCGCTGGAACTGGCCTGGGTAGGAGGCTGCAGGGATTCGGTGTCAGGCAGTGTTTCCTCTAGGTCGGCCGAGTTCCCATCACTTTGGGTACTGTTGGGGGCACGCCGACGCAGCTGGTCTATATGGCGTCGCATCACTCGACCGTCGTCCAGCGTAACGAAATACGAGACTGGACCACTGGCACGGGTGACAACACCTGGCACCCATGCCGGACCTCTGGCGTAGTTTCGTACCCAGACTAGCTCTTCTGGGGTGAGGTAGCATGTGGTGTCCCTTTTGGGCTCTGGCTGAGCTCGAGCAGGACGGGACGGGTTTTTGTGCGGGTGTACAAAGTCCATGATGGTGACCAACCGACGGCCCATCAATAGTTCAGCGGGTGACTTGCCCGTGACAGTGCAGGGCGTGGCATGCTGCAAAAATAGCATCCGGGCAATTCGGGCTGCCCAGTCCCCCTCCAGCAGGCGAGCGATAGCCTCTTTTGCCGTCCGTACCATCCGCTCTGCCTGTCCATTAGACGATGGGTGGAACGGGGCCGACGTTGCCCCCCTAATGAAGTTGTCTGCCAGGAATGCCTTAAACTCCTGAGATACAAAGGCCATTCCATTATCCGACACGATAGTCTCTGGCAGACCGTGGGTTGCGAACAGCTGCCTCAACACCCGAATGACCGCAGCGGAGGTCATGCTGGGAACTACTGCCACTTCCAACCACTTTGAGTAGGCATCCACTACTACCAGGAATACTTTCCCTTGGTGGGGTCCCGCAAAGTCAATGTGCAGACGGCTCCAGGGAGTCCGTGCCTGCTCCCACCAGTGGACTGGTGCCCTTGGTACATCAGGTCTCACCTCCTGACATGAGGTGCATGTTCGTACCCATTTCTCAATGTCCTGGTCCATTCCAGGCCACCACACATAGCACCTAGCCAAGGATTTCATTCGGACCATACCTGGGTGCCCCATGTGGAGCGTGCCCAGCACCCTGTTCCTGAGGGGTTCTGGAATAATCACTCTGTCCCCCCACAGCAGACACCCCCGGTGCAGGGAGAGCTCATGCTGCCTGGTTTTGAATGCCCTGAAACACTCTGGCTGGGGACCCTCTGGCCATCCCCTCCCCACCCAAGCAAGGACACGGGCAAGGACGGGGTCTCTCATTGTTCGGGTGGCAATTTCGGGGGCCTTGACCGGAGGGCCCGGCAGCGCCTCTAGCATCATGACACACTCAGCAGGTGCAGGGTCCCTGTCGGAAATATGGGGCAAGGGCAAACGGCTTAGGGCATCCGCATGGCATAGATGTGTACCCTTTACATGACACAACTCATACTGATACCCATTTAAAAATATGGACCAACGTAGCATGCGAGGAGAGAGCATCTGAGGAGTCTGTTTGTGAGGGACGAACAACCCTAGCAGGGGCTTGTGATCAGTCTGAATGGTAAAAGGCCGACCATAGACATAATCATGGAATTTTTTAACACCTGCCACAATGGCCAGAGCCTCCTTGTCTATTTGAGCATAGTTGCGCTCTGTATCGGACAGAGTCCGTGAGTAAAACGAAATTGGCCTCTCACTCCCGTCAGGGTCCCTGTGACTAAGGACGGCCCCCAGACCATACTGTGATGCGTCACATGCCAACACCAGTGGCTTGGACTCGTCAAAATGGGTGAGAACACTCCGGTTCGAAAGCATACCCCTAAGCGCATCAAAAGCCCTCTGATGGACCTGGGTCCAACACCAACTACTTTTTTTTCCTAACAATCTGTGGAGGGGCTCCGCAATGGTCGCCTTATGAGGGAGAAAGGTGTGGTAAAAGTTGAGAAGGCCTAAGAAGGCCTGAAGTTCTGTTTTGTTCCCTGGCCGAGGGGCCTCCGCAATGGCCCTTGTTTTGGCTGCTGTGGGGTGGATGCCAGCTGCATCAATCTCGTACCCTAAAAAAATCGATTTTGGGCACCCCAAAAACACACTTCTCCTTTTTAAGCTTAAGCCCCGCATCCTGCAATCTGATTAAAACAGCACGGACACGCTCAAGCAGGTCCTGAGCATTTTTCCCAGCGATAAGAACATCATCAAAATAGGGCAAGACCCCTGGAAGCCCTCGCAAGAGGCGCTCCATAAGCCCCTGAAAGATTCCCGGTGCTACACTGACCCCAAACTGGAGCCTTTTTACGCTAAATGCACCCTTGTGGGTGACAATGGTCTGAGCTTCAGCAGAGTGCTCTGACACTGGCAGTTGTTGGTATGCCTGAGCCAAGTCAAGCTTTGCAAATACCGTGCCCCCAGATAACGTGGCCAACAACTGAGAAACTACTGGAATAGGGTATGAATTGCCCCGTAACGCTTTGTTAATTGTACACTTGTAATCTGCGCATATGCGCACTTCCCCATTTGCCTTCAAGGGCGTGACAATCGGGGTCTCCCATCTGGCAGATTCAACAGGTTCTAATACCCCTTGGGCTACAAGTTTATCTAATTCAGCATCAATTTTTGGCTTAAGGGCGAAAGGAACTCGCCTGGGCTTAAGCCGGATGGGAGCAATACTTGGATCAAGGGCAAAATCAATAGGGGCCCCCTTGTAACACCCCAGGGATCCATCAAAAAGCATTGCGAACTCCTGGTACAAGACATCAAAGTTTTCATTAGTCACTGTAACAGAATTAAGCCCCGAAATCCCCAGTCCCAATGCTGGAAACCAGTCCGTGCCCAACAGACTGGGACGGTTACCCTTAGCAATCACAAGCTTCAGTACGGCTGTCCTGGCTCTGAACTGTACCTTGACGGAGCACATTCCCAAAATTGAAATGCGGCCTGCCGTGTATGACTGCAGTGTGACTGGAAAAGTCTCCAATGAGGGAAACTTACCCCCCGGAAAGAAGGAGCGGGCAGTTCGGTCGGAGACCATGGAAAATCCTGACCCAGAGTCAACTTCCATGTCGCAGGGATGCCCTTCAATCTGGACCCGGATGGTTGTCTTCTCCTGTGCGGGGAAGGGTACGGTCTTCCCATTTATTACGGTGAGGTAGTTGCAGTCATCAACGAGGTGAGTGCTGGATGCAGATCTGCGGTGCGAAGATCTCGGGGACACTGCAGAATCAGAGGTGGCAGAACGACAGACCCTTGCAAGGTGGCCCAACCGGCCACATGCCCGGCACGTGACGTCACGGAAACGACAATTTTTCCTGTCGTGGTTTCCCCCACAGCCGGCACAAGCGGGGCGATGGTTTTTGGATGCAGTGGTACTCTGGCGGACCAACTCAACCCCTTGCACGGGGCTCTGGTCTGGACTGGCTACAGGGTCTCCTGTGAAATGGGTGGTGTTCAACGGTGCTTTCGCTGGCTTGATTACGTCAGCGGACTCTTCCTTCTCTGTGGCTTCCGTGGCAATGGCTTCCTGCAGAGCGGAGGCAAGGGTGACCTCTTCTTTCGCGATGATGCGGCGGCGGGCCTTGCTGCTACTGAGGCCACAGACAAAACGGTCTCTCAGGCTTTCCTCGAGGTTGGAGAACCCACAATGCTGTGCAAGCTTCCGGAGCTCAGCTAGAAACGTTGCCGCAGGCTCCCCTGCTTGCTGCTGCCGTTTGTAGAAATCGACCCGCCTGGACATCTTGGTTGCAGTCGGAGCCAAATGACTAGTCATTTTGGCTATGATGTCTCTCAAAGAGGCATCCTGTAGTTTAACTGGTGCCAGCAGTGCCTTTGCTAGCTCGAAGGTCTCTGGGCCACAACAACTGAGAAATGTGGCCCTCTTCTTGGCGGCGTCTGTAATACCCCTTGCTGTTGCATAGAACTCGAACCGCTCTGCATAATCTTCCCATTTGTGTGGAGAGCTGAGCTGGAAGGGTTCCAACACTCTGCCGGCCTCCATTCCGCGGCTGGTCAGGCTGACTGATGCTGGTCGGTGAGGGCTTGAGCGTGAACAGCAGTTTTCGTTACTCAACCCTCGAACTCGGAACCTGGGCCAAGGGAATGTCTCCTTGCAGCCTCAGAATTCCGATCCCACCTTCGTCGCCAGTTGTTATGTTGTGAGTGTGATTTCAGCTCTTCGTGAAGTCAGCTCAGAAGTGATTCAGCATACTAGCAAGGAACTGCTAGGAGTCAAGTATAACAAGAACAGTCTTCTTTATTGCAGTAGGAATCTTGACTGGCTGGAGGGAAAGGGTGAGCTCCTTTTATACTCTCAGGAGCAGGGGTTGGGGAAAGGATACATTTAGATTTTGGCGGGAACCTATCAGAGTGAGGATCCAAATTGTGCTAACAAGTTAACCAATAGCAACTGTCCCCGCACCCATTTGAATCGCCCAGGAGCGGGAAAGGTAGTTACAGGACTAGCAGAGAAACTCATGAACACAGATTAAACCAATACATAACAAGCAAAATCTTTTCCACGCCACTATTTAATTCAGAAGGAGCCATGTTGAAATTGCCCAAACTATTTGCTCAAACCCCCCCATATATGACCTCTCTCTTTTGGGGAAAAAATTCTCTCTAGGATGTGTGGAATTTTCTGCCTTATTTAGACAGAGTTTTCCACTATCTCTCCCTCTGTATCCTTCATAGTGTTGAATATGGGGTTGGTGCCTATTGGGACTGGTGCGACAGAAGGCAGAGAGGCTGGCTAACAGTGGGTATAACCAGAGCCAATGACAAACAAAGTCAGTTTTGCCCCCATCTTTCTCCTGTAGAGTAGTACAAGAGCAACACTGAAACTAAGGAGGAGCCACAACAGCAGAGCCACAACAGGCTGGCATGATGGTGCCAAAGGAAAGTGGAAATAAAGAATGGAACTCATGCACACATTTATAAGCAATCGTTTACGTGAGAGGAAATATTTGTAAAACTTTGAGTCTCTGAAATGACAGCTGTAAGCATGATTCTATTTTCTTACTATACAGGGGTATTTTGATACTTGACAGACTCTTCTGGGACCCAGCTACATTAGTCAAAAAACAGTGTTTTGAATTTGTTACAAACTTTCAACACCAGATGGCACTAGAGAGTAATTTTTTTTATATACTGTATTTTCCATAGTTTTTTTTTTCTTTTGTTATAACAATTTAATTTCTCACTTATTTGGAGTTGTCCCCCCACCCTCACCCTGTGTGCAGATCCACCCTGGGACTAAAATGCAAGCGTTTTCATCAGATGTAGAGTCTTGTCCCAGATTCAGTCAAGGATACCTTTCCACTTCACATGCATTCTAACCCCCCCTCTCTTTTTGAAGTCACAGGGTTTTCCTCACTTAGACACACACAATCTCTAAAATAAAAAAGCAGCAATGAAACGCTTTGCTTAAAGGGATCATGGCCCAATGCAGACAAATGTATGGATGAACAGCAGCAAGGTTCAGCGAAATCCATTCCCACCTGCCTATTTTTGGAGCTGCTGCATACATATACAGTGGAACATCGGTTTATGAATTTTCGGTTTACGAACACCGCGGACCCATCTGGAACGGATTAATTCACTTTCCATTACTTTCAATGGGAAAGTTCGCTTCAGTTTATGAACAGACTTCCGGAACCAATTACACCCATGCTTCGGGTTAAGTACGCTTCAGGTTGAGTACTCCGCGGACCCGTGTGGAACGGATTTTTTTTTAAATTATTTTTTATTAGTTTTTCGAAAAAAGATACAAAATAGAAATAGAAAAATACATAAGCAAAAAGAAAAATACAACAAGAAAAAAACAAATAAAAAAACAAATAAAAAACAAAAAATTCGTTCATCACTTATATAATTCTTATATCAGTGACTTCCTCCTCCCCCCCCATCCACGTTTCTGATAGTAGCTATTTCAGCGCTCACGTTTTCAACACTCTTCACTTTTTCTAATATCAATCTTCTTATAACTGATTATCATCCCAATTCTTATTATAAATCTATACCTTTATACATTAAATCTTATACTCTAAAAATTCTAAATCTTACTCCTTACTTCTTTAAACTATTGCTTCTATAGCATCTTTGTACTTCCACAACCTTTATTGTCCATTTTTTAATTTATAACTCTTTTCCAAATAAATCTTAAATTTCTTCCAATCTTCTTCCACCGTCTTCTCTCCCTTTTCGCGGATTCTCCCAGTCAGTTCAGACAGTTCCATATATTCCATCAACTTCATCTGCCATTCATCAATCGTCGGTAGATCTTCTGTTTTCCAAGTCCTTGCTAATACAATTCTAGCAGCTGTTGTGGCATACAAAAAAAAAGTAGTGTCTTTCTTTGGCAACTCTTTCCCTATGGTACCAAGTAAAAAAGCCTTTGGAATGGATTAATCCACTTTCCATTACTTTCAATGGGAAAATTCGCTTCAGTTTATGAACGCTTCAGTTTATGAACAGACTTCTGGAACCAATTGTGTTCATAAACCGAGGTACCATTGTACCTGTATGGAAGCTGAATATGGAACCATGTTTCTCTGTGTATTTAGCAAGCTAGATTTCGGAATCAACTTCAGAAACGTCCACGAAGGGAGCTTCAGAAATGGAAGCTAATTAGACAGCCTTAAAGATCCCTTGCTCCTTGCAGCAAAAGCAATTTGGCAACCGGCCAAGCATCACAAATATGCAGACATCCAACTATTGATTTTTTAAAAAAGCAGCAAAATGTTAATCACCCTCTCTTTTGATTAATTTAAAGGTTCTCTGAATTTTGTCTTTGGGCCAGATTGTGGACCATGGACTGCAGGGCTGCTGAGCATTTCGAAAGGCTACATACCAGCACCCAAACTTAGCAGGTATGAATATTTCAAGCTTTTGAACAAGGTCAGAGAGGCTCTAAACAAAAACAAAAAAAAGCAAAATTATGAACAGTCAGCCATTTTAGGAGAGAACGATCTATTATTTATTCACGTTTCTGGTTACAAATGAGGATAAATACTGTGGCTCCAGAAACTTGCAAGTGTTCTCCATTAAAGGGCATTTAAAGGGAGCAGAAAAATTGGAATCTAGTACAGGCTATTTTAAGTTATGAAAATTAGATCAATGAACAGTGGTGGCTCCATCGAAGCATGGCATGATGTCGAAGCTAAATGGGAATACTATACAAAGGGGCTTTCAAATTATTTATACTGCAGCCTGTTTTCTACTGCCCGTGTTTCTGAAGCCACACTGCAGAATGCAGATCCTCAGCAAACATGATGTCTAACCTTAGCTTATTTTCCTTACCAACCACTGTTAAGCCTAGTATCTGAATACCTAAAGCACAATTAATGACTGGCCAGCAGCCACAAAACAGGATTTAATACAATAGTATGAAATGGTTCCTGCTAAAGCCGCTCCACTTCCCAGGGGGCGGGGTTGTGGTGGACCACGTGACCACCCACTCCCCTCCAGGGGGCGGGGACGTTGTTCCGCGCCTCCTGGGGGGATCCTGGCCACGTCATCCATCGGCTGGCCTATCGGCTGGCTGGGGGGGGGCGTGGCCAGGGCCAGTTTAAGCAGAGGAGCGATCCGAGAGACTTCCTCTGATAGGGGAGGGATATCAAATCCAACCCCCCCTCCCCCTGTCGCCTGCCTCTGCCTCTGCCACCCAGCGGTGGCTGTAAGGGTGATGCCCGAGCCTGAGTGAGTTCAGGGGGTGGCGGCACATGCACACACTCTACCACTGACAGAGAAGGAAGCCGAGGGGGGGGGGGAGAGAATGAACAGTGCAGCCATGGCGGCACCCCTCTCACTGTGCACCCCTGTGGCACCCGGGGTGGGCTGCTCCGCTTGCCCCCACTTCCTTGACCAGTGACTGGTGGGGCAGAAGGCCGGCAGACTAACAGTAACTGGAGCCCGAGCCAGACTGAGCTTGATGGGGCATTGCCCCATTTGCCTGCATAGACCAGCCTGCAAACATTTCAGACTAGCTGCAGCCACTGTTGACAAGGGGGGTGGGAGTGGAGTGGGATGCCACTATCCAATAAAGTAAGCTATGCACGCTGTCAGCGGATGAGAAAGCAGAGTGTACATATTTTACGGATTATTTTCAGCTGACATTAAAGGAGCCCCCTTCCTCATGATGGTGTCAGAAGCCTAAACCTCTCATCCAGCATTTGCTTAAGGAGCATCTGGTGCGCTTTCAACCATTCAGACACGGGGATTTCTTCCGTCAGTCTTCCTGGCTGTAAAATATTCAGTGGTGAAATTAAGTTGGCCTGCAGAGCGTATAAATCAGCTTGATTTCGCACCCCCCAGGCTTGTAAAAGATCCTGCTCCTGGGCCACTTCTAATGCTGTTTTTAAAATGTATATGAAAGCATGCATTTAAAAAAGCCCCTGATACTTTTAGTAAGAGGGAAGCGTTTTTATGATCTCATTGAAGGTGACTTTGAAAATGAAACACACACACACACACACACACACACACACAGAGAGAGAGAGAGAGAGAGAGAGAGAGAGAGAGAGAGAGAGAGAGAGAGAGAGAGACCAGTCACTGAGAACTGAGTTGGGCCCTTTTAAAAGTAGTCAAGGAAATGCTTCAAGGGAAGCATTACTTAGGGAAAGAGGAAGCTGCCATACTGAGTCAGATCACTGGTATATTTATCACAATGTCTGCAATAACTTGCAGGAGTTCGCCAAGATTTCAGAGAGTGTCCTCTCCCATCCCCACCTGGAGATGCCCAGGGTTGAACCTGGAACTTTCTGTCTGCATAGCACAGGGTCCCCAAACTAAGGCCCGGGGGCCGGATGCGGCCCAATCGCCTTCTAAATCCGGCCCGCGGACGGTCCGGGAATCAGCATGTTTTTACATGAGTAGAATGTGTCCTTTTATTTAAAATACATCTCTGGGTTATTTGTGGGACATAGGAATTCGTTCATATTTCCCCCCCAAAATATAGTCCGGCCCCCCACAAGGTCTGAGGGACAGTGGACCAGCCCCCTGCTGAAAAAGGTTGCTGACCCCTGGCATAGCACATGCTCCACCACTGAGCTATAGCCCTTCCTTGATCAACCTTTTCCACACTAAATATGGGCTTTTCCAAATTAACTTCATTATTTACTTGTGGATACAGTGTTTTTGGTCTGAATTGGAGAGAGAATGGCAGAGATAGGGTTGCCAGACTCAATAGAGCAGGGGTTCCCAACAAAATTTTCTCGAGGACCCCTCATCGAGCCGCTATTATGACAAGGACCCCCATTAATTCCTAATCCTAAAAATAAAAAGACAGGGTACCTGCGCAGTAGCGCACAAATGAAGCCGACGCGCGCAAAGCATCTTGGGGAGGTGAGCGTTAGTAGAATGCGCGCACTGCCTCTTTGCAAAACAGTAGTGTTTGTAAAGCGCCACCTAACGGCATACAGCAGAACTACTGCCTCTATCTAATTCTAGTTACATACCGTATATATGTGAGTATAAACCGACCCGAATATAAGCCGAGGCACCTAATTTTACCTCAAAAAACTGGGAAAACTTACTGACCTGAGTGCAGCTACTGGTACTGTCAGTGTCAACTTTGGGTATTTTCACACCTGAGGTTTTTCTTATTTTTAATTGTTTTATAGCCTGCTTTTCAGCTTCAAAACAAGCTCCTCAATGTGAGAAACAAAAAAGTTAAGAACTACCATACTTATATAAAAATAAATTACCGTAAAACAAAAATCATAAACAAAATTTTTTAGAGAAGCAAATCTATACATGCACTGGTAGTCGTTAAAGTACCACAAGACTGTGGCTTTCATGAACCATTTCATCAGCTGCATGGCAAGCTGTTATGAGATGAGAGGCAGATATTTGCTATTACAAATTCAGGCTGGAAAGACTAGCAATGCAAGATGTATGGTAAGTGTTACTTTGCAGGGCACAACTTCAATTCAAGATCCACATTTTTTTAAAAAAAGTTATCTGAGTGGGCTCTGAATTCCTGCATTGCAGGGGGTTGGACTAGATGTCTTCAGGGTCCCTTCCAACTCTATGATTCTATAGTCGTGCCATCTATGATTCTGTGTCATTGACTGAACCTGGGACTTTCTGTGTACAAAGCATGTGCTCTACCACTGAGTTGTGAACCTCCCCCCTTTTATTTTTTAAATCCTGTTGCATTAATACTGTCACAGCTGTGTAAAGCAGCCTTTGTCAACCTGGTGCCCTTCAAGAGACTTTGAATCAGCACCAATCAGCAAGAGATTTATTGTATTGAAGTATGTACCGTGTTTCCCCCTTTTTAAGACACCGTCTTACAACTTTTTTTCCTCAAAAAAGCACACGGTGGCTTATTTTCAGGGGGTGTCTTTTTTTATTTAAGTGCCGGTACAACTTGGCGCTCTCTCCCGCGCGCATTTTCTGCCTCTTCTATTCTCTCCGTTTCCCCTCCTCCCCCATCCTGAATCGAGGGCTCTCCTTCCTTGGAGGCTTCTAAGCTGAGGCTGGATGGCCACCTGCCTAGGAGACAGACGTGCACACGGGGGGGGGGGATGGGACGGACTTCACTCTGTGAGGTGGAGCAGGAGGTATACACGAAGCTGCCCACCGTCATGTCAGTGTAGGTGGGACTGCGCTGGTCGCAGTCGAAGCACTCGCGATTGGGTGGGAGCACTGGGAGGCTGCTCATCTCCCTCAGCAGCTTTAGGTGCTTCTCCTCCTGCTTCGGCTTGGGGCTTGCCGCCATGGCTTCAAAGGCAGCGGCGGCCGGGTGTGTGTGCGCGCGGAGGTATAGAGGCTGCTCACCGGGCTCTCTCACGCTGGCCGGGGAATGAGGAGGGAGGCCGGGACCCATCCCGCTCCGAGACGTTACTGAGGGAAGCGCGAGGGGGACGAGGCTTGGGCCTGCGGCTCTGGCGCGCACAACCCCAACTGACAGACCGACGGAAGGAAGGGAGGGGGGAAAGGGGAGGAGGAGGAGAGGAGCGGCACCTTTTCTCTGTTGGGGGGGGGAGACGCGATCACAAACAGAGAGAGACAGACACGCACACAGGGGGGGGGAGAGAGAAAGACGCACAGGGAGAGAGAGAGAGAGAGACGCGCGCGCACACACACACAGAGAAAGAGACTGACACCCACACAGAGAGGGAGAGCGGTGCTGCTTCGCGCTTTGTCAGCGCTGCAGCCGCGGCCGCTTCCGAGCGCCAACCCGACCTGGCAGCCTTCCTCCTCCTGCCACAGCCGGCATTGCAGGAGCTGGGTCCTGCTGGCTTGTGCCCTCGGTGTTCCGTGCGGCACTGCTGCACGCTTTATCGGCGCTGCAGCAGCAGCCGCCGCTTCCAGGCACCGACCCAACCGGGCAGGCTTCCTCCTCCTGTTGCGGCCGGCGTACTGGGTCCCACTAGCTGGCTGGGGCGCTAGGTGGTCTTGCTCCGCACGTCGCGGAAGTATGGCTTATTTTCAGGGTATGTCTTACATTTCTCAAATGATTAAAAACCCTGCCATGCCTTACTTTTTGACTACGTATTAAAAAAGGGGAAACACGGTATTGAAGGGGGAGAGAGCTGATATTGCAGCTATAGAACAGAAGCAAGCAAAAAAGGGGGGTGAATGAACGAACAGCGCTCAAGAATGTGAAGGGTAGGTTTATATTGTAGCAGAGCAGAAAGAAGAACTTATTCAAGCTCCAGTTCTGAGAGGAAAGGGGGCAGGGGGGACAAACAAAGTCTGTCTCTCTCTCTCTCTCTCTCTCTCTCTCTCTCTCTCTCTCTCTCTCTCTCTCTCTCTGTGTGTGTGTGTGTGTGTGTGTGTGTGTGTGTGTGTGGCAAAGGGGGGCAGAGAGAAGAAGGATGCAATGAGGATGGGGGGGAATAGAAGAAAAGGAGGACCAGTTTGAGAGGGAAACACCGTGAGGGGGGGGGAGTGAGGCGAAAACTGAAAATCCTAAAAGGAATTTGGGGGGAGGAGGAGTGTGGGGAAAGAGAGAGAAGCATGGGGAAAGGGGTGGAAAGAGAAAATAAAAGAGAAAAGTCACTATCAGGTTTGGATTGGAAAACAGCCTTGCATCCTGTGGAATACACTTCAAATGGTAGATCTTGTTAAAGGAAACCACTTTTTTATCATTCAAACAAAAGGTCAAAACACCCCAACATTTAATTGTTATTTCCTCCGTCCTGTCATCAAAAGGGGACAGGAAAAAGGACCTTATACATTTTATGAATGAGTAACAGATGGGACTCTAAGACTGAGGAAACCCCTTTTTCAGCTCTGGACTTCAAAGGCGCTATGGATTTACACTTTCAATTGACACTCTCAATTGGGAGAGATCAGATAAGACAATAGGTGTGCATTCCAAACCCGCTGATGTTACAATGGACTGATCAACGAAAAGCAGCCAGCAAGGAGGCTTTACTTTAACAATTAATATAAAATTGAGATTTTAACCGATTCACAAAATTCCAGTGCCAGCTCCCCTCTGCTACACAGAACTCATAAATAAAATGAACCAAGAGCACTCGACCACCCTCCTACCCCTCTTTCCCCCCTAGGAAAGAGACGAGCCCCCACCCCTTACACACCTCTCCCCGCTCGTCCCCATCTCCGCCTCCCGAGCAGGAGAGGCGGCAGCAGCACTCTTCCAGCCTCGGCAAGTCCACCATTTCGGAGCCGGCGAGTGGGAAGCCCCGATGGGGTTAAAGAGGCTGCGTGAGCCAGGCAGGGGCAGAGAGCTGCGACTGCGAGCGCGCCCTCCCCAGATGTTGCGCCTTTCCGCCTCCGCCTCATTCAGCTTCTCTTTGCTCTGCCTCGTGAGGGGAGGAAAAAGCGCGTGAAAGCCAAGCTCGCCAACGGGCGCTGCCGCCCTGAAGCAGGGCAAAAACCTGCTATCCTCACTTGTACAAAGCCGCGGGGAGCACTGGGCGGCGGGTGGCGGGCAGGCTGGCCAGCGCCCCTCCATTCTGGCTCCGCCAAGTTGCGGACCCCTCTGGCATAGCTCGCGGACCCCTGGGGGTCCGCGGACCACCTGTTGGGAAACACTGCAATAGAGGACAAGACTTCTGTGCCTTTAATTGCCCTGCTCTCTTTTGAGTCTGGAAACCTTAAAGAGAAACCAGCAGACTGGTTTCCAGACTCAAAAGAGAGCAGGGCAATTAAAGGCACAGAAGTCCTGTCCTCTATTGAGTCTGGCAACCCTAGGCAGAGAGGGTGTTAGAAGAAGGCGTTTAAAGAAGGTGCAATTTTCGCTTATGCATGTGGAGGCCTTTAATGTAACCCCCACATAAGTAATATATTTTTGTGTGTGTCTCTCTGTGTGTTTAAATAATGCATAGAACTTTGTCATTACAGTCCTAGAAATTATTGCTTTTTAGCATTTTCTCCAGTTTTTGTCCAATTTACCAATTTAGTTGAATAAGTTGTTTTGATGTTGCATTTTTATTGTTTCCATCATAGGCTGCCTTGGGGACACATTATCCAAAGGGCGGGCTATAAATCTATGAATGAATAAATGACTGGCCTTTGTTCCTGCAAAAGGTTGGATGAGACAAGTCAAAGACACAATCCTTTCTCTGTGGACTCCACCAGATTTGTTTTTTTTCCTTCCATGCATTCACAATGATTTGTGCTCATAATGGCTTGGGGGCAGCTACGGTATATGTGATTCTGCTTTCAAATACTGTTGACATTTGCAAAAATTTCAGGGTGGGCATACTGCTTCATTTCCAATCAAGGTGTGTCCCCATAAGTTTCCTGTTGAAACCCTGTGACCAGAACTGTTCCAGATTACATTTTTGTCCTGCTTTTGTCGCCCCATCTGCACCATACATTTAAAGCACTATCATGCCATTTAAACAGACATAGCTTCCTCCGAAGAATCCAGGGCACTGCAATTTGTTAAGGGAGCTGAGATTTGTTAAAGGCCCCCTGTTCCCCTCACAGAGCTACAATTCCCAGAGTTCCCTGGGAAGAGAGACAGACTGTTAAATTACTCTGAGAAATGTAGTTCTGTGAGGGGAATAGGGGATCTCTTAACAACTCAGCACAGTTACCTGTGTGTGTGTGTGTGTGTGTGTGTGTGTGTGTGTGTGTGTGGTGGAGATGGGGCTGAGGTAGCAATAATGCAGTAACACTGGGGCATTGCAGAATAACTAAAAAAAGTGGGACAATGTGTGGACGGTCCAGCATAAATGAGCTTTTATTGTGTCAATCACATGCTGAAATAGTAGGCTTGACAGCAAAGCAGGCACACAACATAAAAGTCTCCATTTCCCAGTTACTAGAAGAGATCAGGAGGTGGCGTTGAACTGTTTAATTAATGGGAGGGCTTCCTGTGGGATGCCAGCATCTGAAATTGAGACCATGTTTTATTTCTTGCTGATGTTGCTCTTCTGCCACAGGACCAGGTGTACTCCCACTTCTCAAAGAAAGCCTCATTTGAAATGGTTATTTCACCCCCCCCCCTTGCTCCTCTTTGTAACACCTGCTTTTGGGTTGTAAGTTATAAATAGCTTCACGTTTCGCTAGGAGAAAAGCACATCCGTCTTCTGAACAGGCCAGCTCAAAACTGGGATGGCCCAACTTCTCAGGAGTGGTCTGAAAACAAAAGAAGCCCCACAACTCTTTTGCATGTTAGCATGTAAGCAGTGCTTTTTCCCCTAGAAAAAGAGGTGCAGGAACTCCCACTTTCCTTTGATGGACAAGCAAAGTCATTGAGCTTTTTTAGGGGGAGCCAAAGTTGGGGGGGGGGCTGATGGTTAGCTATGTTAGCATTAGCGAAACAATCTTTGACTTTTTATTTTCGTGTGCATGTTTTAAAAGAAGCTGGAGCCACATGACGTACCCCCTCCCCCCACAACTGATCCTCCTCAACCCCCCATTTCACCCCCCCTCCGAGCATTTCCTGTCAGAATAAGGCAAGTGCCGCTACCACCACATGAACAGGGCAAAACACATACACCCTTCTCTGTCCTTAGAAAACCCCTTAATCCCTATTTGATTTTATTGTTGCACAGGACACTGCTGAAAGTTGAAAGATCAAAGCCTCCATCCCTGCAGGGTGGGAATGCTGGAGCTGTGTGCCTGAGGAGAGAAGAGGTGAGGTGAGGAGGGAATGTGCGGGCACATAGCTTAATAAACCAGAACGCATGGATCAGCAACCGGATGGCATTATGTCTGAACCAAGCCATTGTCTCTAGCCATGATGTCAGTCTTCAACATTGGACACTTATGCTCCCGACTCTCAAGGGTCAGGAATACCCCCGCTCTGGGATTGCTTTGGCGACAGAGAGTCGGCTAGAAATATTTTAAATAAATGAACAGAAGGCTGATTTCATGCCAGTAACATCATAGGAAAATGACCCCTCGCCTGCACTCCCCCCCCCTCTCTCTGGTGTCCCTATTGCCCTCTGGAAATTTGTTCTTCCTCACATGGAGGTTATAGTAACTTTGTTGACGTGAAGTACTTGGAGTGCTAAAAATGATTATGTCAGCCATAACTGTCAGCAAGATGCTATTTATGCTTCGGAATGTTAAGGACATTGCATTAAGCATTAGATCTTCTTATAAAGCATCTATGGAAATGGAGACTCGGGTAAGGCTCCCACTGCAAAAAAGGAAAGAGAGAGAAGCTTCCAGAATACAAAGATCAAATGGAAGGGCTACTAGAGATCAATGCCATACAAGTAAAGGACAAACACTATTGTGGCTTCTCAGAATTCGGCCCATTATTTGGCACCTGAGTCATCATGCCAAACATAGTTTCCTTCTTGCCTCCATCTGAAACAGGAATGGGTTGGTATTGCATAGCTGGTTACCTTCTTAGGCGAAGATGGGGAAGAGTTCAGGGCAGGCCTCAATTTAAAGACCCCCTGGGAACAGCCCCAAGCACCCCCCATTGGTTGGTTGGTCCCAGTGCCAGGGAAATGCCTGTATCCCTGTATCCCACACAATCTTAAAAACAGTCGACTCAGAAGTACATATGCTAAACTGAAGATAACCTAATACTAGCATACAGTGGTACCTCGACTTACGAAGGCGATCCGTTCCGTGGCCGTCTTCGTAAGTCGAAGTCTTTGGTTGTCGAAGTGTCTGTTCTGCGCATGTGCGAAGCACAATTTTGCGCTTCTGCGCGTGTGCCGCCCACGCGAAAACACTTCCAGGGTTGTCGACTTTGGAAGTCGAAACCTTCGGAAGTCGAGTCGTTCAGATGTCAAGGTATGACTGTATGACTGTTCAGTGTTTTACAGTGGTACCTTGGTTTACAAACACAATTGGTTCCGGAAGTCTGTACTTAACCTGAAGCGAACTTTCCCATTGAAAGTAATGGAAAGTGGATTAATCTGTTCCAGACGCGTCCGTGGAGTACTCAATCTGAAGTGTACTTAACCCAAGGTATGAGTGTACAGGTAATTGGTTCCAGAAGTCCGTACTTAACCTGAAGCGTACTTAACCTGAAGCAAACTTTCCCATTGAAAGTAATGGAAAGTGGATTAATCCGTTGCAGACAGGTCTGCGGAGTACTTAAACTGAAAATACTCAAACCGAGGCGTACTTAAACCGAGGTATGACTGTATGGTCATATGATTTGTGTATATAGTACATTAATATCATGCAACCTTTAACCCCCCCCCAATAGTCCACCAGGTGGTTGTGGAATCCAGGCCTACTCTCTCACATTAGGTACCATCACCAAGCAACACACAAACACCACTCCCACCCCAGGGACTAGGGACTTGTGTACACAAATGGATGAGCTATACACATGTTGTGCTCAAGGAATGTATTGTCTGCATACCTTGAACATAATGGCTATACAAATCAACAAATGTGTGCTCTCTTACACAAACCCTGTGTACAGTTTGAATCTGTATTCTGTGCCGTGTGTGAATAAGCCTTCTGCCGTGATGGCTGATCAATGTGCTTTATTTCAAAGTATTACAGTACACAAGAAAATAGTTTGCTCTTGGTTCCCTTGAAAGGACCTAATATCACCACAGTCAAAACTAACACCCTGTTAAAAAAATGTACAGCTGAGTGAGGTCATAATAAATATTGTGAGAGAGATTGCACTCACTAAGGAGATCTTCTGGGTGTAATCGGATGCAAACACAGCACTAATTGCTTTAGCTAGCATGTAAGTACCCGACACAAAGTGAATAATTCATACTGATTAGAAAAAGTGGCCCTGGAGATGATTGGGTAAATGACAGCCTTGGCTCCAAACAGTCTACTGCCACAGCAAGATTTTTAATAGGAGTTCACAAGAGATCACTGTGGAAATGCAATAGTGCTATGCTCTGTGCTGTTCCGACACACTTAATGAACCTGCTTATTTTCAGAAGAAGAGTTTTGCTCCATTCATCTCCGTACAGTGACAATGAACAGAGGTAAAAAAAACCTGGCTTTTACCCAGAGGTCTTAAAAATATATATCCAGGGCCATTTTTTTCCCTTTTTGTTTTTTGTTGGTAGGTTGACAATGCTAATCATGTCTCTCCTTCTTAGCTTTTTTCTTTAGCTGCAGGCAGAGATGCTGAAATTCAACTGATCCAAGAGCTCGCCCCTCTGTTAGTGTTGATCATGTGTCCAGGATTCCTATCTTTTTGACATGACATGTTTAGACCTTCAGCTACTTCAGATTCCCAAGTTTGAAAAGCAAGACTGCAGGAGTCCTAACCCCCCTTGCCTGGAAGTAAGCCTCGTTGAATTCAACAGGATTTACTTCTGGATAGTCAAGGTTAGGATTACACAGTTAGTCTTTAGGCCTTTTAGAATTAATGTGGTTAGAGATGCTTGAGGAAATCAGTCTTTGTGAATTCCATTATAAAATGCCCTGATCCAATGGGGCTTACTCCCAGGTAAGCAGGGTTAGGATTTTCAGCCTTAGTTATTCCCTGGGGTTGTTATGAGGATAAAATGAAGGCGGCGAGAACCATGTACTAAACTTCCGGGGGGGGGGGAGTGGTATAGAAATGTAGTACAGTGGTGCCTCGCTTAACGAATGCCGTGCTTAACGAAATTTCCACTTAACAAAAGGTTTTTTCTAGTGGAGGTTGCCTCGCTAGACGAATTCGTTTTATGAAAAATTCGTCTGGCGAATTCAATTAATGCGTTCCTATGGTTAAAAAAAAAATTCAAAAAAATTTCAATGCATTCCTATGGGATTCGCTAGACGAATTTTTCGTTATAAGAAAAGACCCATGGAACGAATTAAATTCGTCTAGCGAGGCACCACTGTAGTAGTAAAATAATAACAATAATGACAACAATAACCATATGGCTCGTGCTGAAGCATATTCTTTTTTCTTTTCTTTTTTTACAAACACAATTTCCTCTTTAAAAACAATAATATTTACTGCAAAAATGCAGTTCCTTAAATGTTATCAGCAATGTAGCTAAAGTGTTCTTTGGGAAGCAAGTGCTGCATTTGATAATAGTTTTCTGTCCTTTTAAAACGCTACCTGAGCAATCTGAGATAAACGTATAGGGTTTAGTTCCCCATAAGAGTCTTTTATAAAACTTCATCAACACAGAGCGTGTATCAAATACATCGTTGGCATGTCTAAGAGCACACACACAAAAAAACTGGAGTGCAACTTAGACCGCCATTAGGGAAATACAGAAATCTTGACAAAAATGCCCCGGCAGCTTATTTTCTACTTTCAGTTATGTCTTCCCCATTTCCTTTCCCAATCTGTGAAAGAAACACTGGGAATATAGCTGAAAATTGGCGATGAATCAGCAATAAAGATTCCATGGCTGAAAATAAAAGGCTGTTCAGCTCTGAATTTCTGGGCACTTTAAATCTTGTGATATGATTCTAGCAGTCAAATGATGGCCATCATTCCCCCATTCATTCCTCATTGGCAGTGGCTAATGGTCCACCAATGTCTCCCACCCTTCCATCTGCTGCTTGCAGCTATTCAGATTTCGCAAGCAGAAAGCTTTTCAGAGGAAAGTTAATTAGCCAGCACGCTGCAGATCAAATATTTCCAGTCTGCTGCCAAATGAATGCTTTCTTGTCAGCTGCTGCAAGGTGTCCCTATCAATCTCTGCCACTCTAGACCCAGCATTGTCACTCCTCAGACTTGTGAGATTCTGATCTCAAAGGAAAGTCCAGCCAGCAGCCAGCAATGGCTGGTGTCCCCTAGAACTGGTAGGGCAGAAGAGAGGGAGGCCAGCAGTAGATGGCGCTAGAGCTAACGACAAATAGAGCCACTCCTCTCACTCAACAAAATAAAAATGCATATAATAATAATAATAATAATAATAATTTATTATTTATACCCCGCCCATCTGGCCGGGTTCCCCCAGCCACTCTGGGCGGCTTCCAAAAAAACAGAAATTCTAAAATACAGAAATCCATCAGTATTATCAGTATCCATATATCAGTATCCATATATCATAAACATGTGTTATATTATGCAAAAATGCTTTGTAAACATGGGAACTTTAGGCAAAGTTGCATTCAAATCTCAATATTAGGGGGAATTTGCATTAAAACACGGATGATTTTTGGAACTGATGTGGGGATGTGGAAAACTTACACCTGGTAAAATGAGAAATGGAGAGAAACCAAAAACAACAGATTTGCTCAGCCCTAGTTCTGGGTCAGGGGGTCAGCAAACCTTTTCAGCAGGGGATCGGTACACTATCCCTCAGACTTTGTGGCGGGCCGGACTATATTTTGAAAAAAACAAACAAACACATGAACGTATTCCTATGCCCCACAAATAACCCAGAGATGCATTTTAAATAAAAGGACACATTCTACTCTGTGAAAATATGCTGATTCCCAGACCGTCCATGGGCCGAATTTAGAAGGTGAATGGGCCGCATCTGGCCCCCGGGCCTTAGTTTGCCTACTCATGTTCTGGGTGATTATCCCAAGGAGTCACCCTTTTAGACTAGGTTCCTAGTTCAGGGTTCACCAATCCCTTAACTGCAACAGCCACACAAGGCTTAATTGCAGCTTGCACAGCTGAGGATTGGAGAGTTGTACCATTTTAGGAATCAGATCCTGGTTTGCAGTCGAATCAGATGTTTGATAGAGGAGAGACCTTGCACCTTTGAATTGCAAGGTGGCTGTGACATTTGGAGGAAACCCATGTTGCCTCTGGCTTTCCTAGTTGCTTACATCAGATCGAAAGGTCTTGCCATTCTAGAGCTCATAGACAGGAAGAGGGGAGGGAGCAAGAGAGTGCTGCAATCTCCCTTCCCATCGGCTTTCTGAGTGTGAGCATGGCAGCAGGAAGGCTGGACAACTGACCAGTGATGGGCCTTTTCATTATTTCACCTTAGCGACCCCACAACATGGCATGCTCTGAACTTACCAAAACAATACACCAACCTAAACACAGCTATCCTTTGAAATTTGCACTTGTCTGAATTTTGTGATGCAGTTCTCCAACAAATGTCTACAAAAATGCATACATTAGGGGAGCGTGCATGAAAATGAAGGCGTTAGTGAAAACAACACACACAACTGCATTGTTTTAGGGAAAGTTGCTTTCAAATGTGCATGAATTAGTCAAAACTGCAGATAAAAAGGAGCTCATTGGGAGAAATCCACAGGAAAAAGCTGGTGAATTTTCATGAAAATTTGTGTGTGAATTGCTGTAAAATGTGGAGAATTGAATTCAAGATTGGAGAAATGAGAAACCAGAGAGAACCGAAACTGATAGATCCTTACACCTGTACCTGCAGCCGAAAAGGGTTCTCCATCCCTGGCGTAGCAACAGACCGAAAACTTTAAACAAAGCCACAGGTCTCTAAAATAAGAGAGCATGAAGATCAAGAATACAAAAAGGAGCGGAATTTTTGTGTGGAGTATTTGGAAAATAATTGTAAACAAGTGAAAACACTAGCAGGATTATTTAAATTCAACAGCATACTACATAATAAAGGAAGAATAAGGGGAGGAAGTGAACTAAATGGATATATAAGAATATATAGGCATGGTGGGAAAATCAAAGGAACCAGAGAAGGGGAAGAAGGGAAGTCGTTGAATGTTTTATTATAAAGAAATATACTAATGGTGGAAATGCATTTTTGAATGTGAATGTGATTTTGGAAATGGTAAATATATATATATATATATATATATATATATATATATATATATATATATATATATGCTTTAAAGAAAGTCACTCTGAGGCTCCAATCCTATTCTCATTTATTTACCTGGGAGTAAGCCCCATTATACTGAGTTGTGGATTATTCCTGAGCAGGCATGTATAGGATTACACTGTCAGGATAGAAACAAAGAAATGAATTTCCCAAGGGCAGTAAATTTCATTTCGGTTATTTTTGTTTGCCACAAATGAATGACTACTTGCATTTGATTTGCACAGTCAGGAAGAGCCAATTGCCTTTTGCTCTCAGTCATACAAGAAGCCTTGCAAGCACCATCATTCCTGTGCACAACTATAGCATTATGTTACATTAGCACAAGTTCCATCCTTTCCATGGCTTTGCTTGAGAAACGCATCCAGGGGGAATATTCTCCCGTCTGTGGCTTGGCTTGGCCTTTTCATCACATTACCGAATCAATAGGGGTAATGATTTCATACAAGTCGGCTGCAGAGGTGTTTTGTCATGCGATGTCAGATAAATGAAACAAGCCAAGTAGCAGAGTGCATGCCTTCTCTTTGACAACTCCAAAAGGGAGGGGAGAAAAGTAATTAATTCTGGCGTCTCACCCACTCGCTGTTTTAAGAAATTGCTACAACTTCACCAACCTTGCTAGTGTTGAAAAATCGAAAGGGCTGCACCCAACAGCTATTTGCTTAGACTTGACAGATACAATTTGCAAAATGCTAATTGGATAGGTCAAAGGTTTACAGTAGAAGCTTTGTGAGTGGCTGTGAGAGGAATAGCTAGTCATTTTGTTCCTTTGAAGTGTGTGTGTGTGTGTGTGTGTGTGTGTGTATTTCAGGCCATTACAAAGAGCCCCAAATTTTGCTAGTTTTGGATAGAGCTGGGCGATATATCTATATATCGCCAAAAGCTAGTTTGAAGTCCATATTGTGATATCAGTTTCTTACTTTTTGACCTGGCAATATATTCTGAATCATTTGCTTGTGTGTATGTGTGTGTGTGTGTGTGTGTGTGTGTGTGTGTTATGCAAAAATCACGATGCAGGGAAAACTATAAAGCCAGCCAATGCCTCTAGCTCCATAGCTCCATCCTTATTTCAGATATCGTGATATATCAGTAAATCACAATGTTTAGCGGGTGATATATCACAATGCTGAAAACCTGATATCACCGAACCCTACTGCTCACCTCTACATAGTTCCACCCTTATTAATTAATTAAATTTATATGCAGCCCTATACCCGCAGGTCTATTGGTCTTTTTATCTCTTAGAAATTCAGCAGATCATGAGAGTTGTTTATATTCCTCAGTGCTCTATCTAAATCAAATCATCTTTCTCTTTCCTCAGATAATGATCTTATAATACCTTGAATCAAATTTCATACTAATGAGTAAACAGACCTGCAAAGGTCAGAGCTGTAGTGCTGTTTATCTATAATCTGCATTTCAATATACACCTGTAAGGCAGAAAACAAGATAAAAGTACAAAAAGTACAATGAATTCAATTAAAAATGCAAGTGAACTACAAAATTAATTAAAAAGTGGATAGAATAAAAATACAATCTGAGCTAAGTTATGAATGTTGGTGGACTATGATTGTCATAATGCTATTTCCAGAAAAGAGGCCAGAGTCACATCTATACCGTACATTTAAAACGCGCCGGGAAACGGGGCGGGGGGGGGGGGGCGCCGGAGGGATCCGTCACACCACGGCGCCAGGGCGCCAGAGGTGCTTAAGACGGCCCTGATGGGGGTAAACTATAGTTCCGAGGATGGTGTGGGTGTGGCCCAAGACTAGAAAGAATGGGTGGAAACTGTAGCTAAGCATGTTTTGGCCAAATCACACCGGGCTCAGCCGACTGCCTCAGGACTCAGTGGTGGGCTCCTCTTCACTGAAGGTATTGAAGCAGAGGCTGGATAGTAAGGTGGCTGGAGATGCAAAAGAGGACAGTAACTGTGTGAAAGGGGGAATATCACCAAATGTAGCTTTCCTATTGCACACCTGTCAAGGATGCTACAGTTGTGCCTAGAAATGGACATATTAATGAAAGCACTATTCTACTCCTGGTAGATGAAAAAGGATGGCATCTGCCATGGGCCTCTTGGGCAGAGCTTTCAAACAATGGCAAGAAGAGTATAATGCATGAGAAGGTGCTCCTTACGCTTTTCTTCCTTTGAGTCTTTTATCAGCCACATTGAACAATTGTAGGCCTATCACAGCACTGGGAACCACCAACCCTGGACCCTTATTAGGCCCACAAGGCCTCCATATTTGTTGCAGCTGTCTGTTTGGCTCAGCTGTGCCCAGCTACGCATCACCTGATGTCATATGATGTCAGGGATGAGGCAGAGAAAAGCTTGGCTTCTAAACAGCCACCGAATCCAAGCTGCAGCTGTTAAGGAATACCCTCCAACATCCCACTAATCAAAACTGGGGTGTTCATTTTTTGGTCCTGAGAACTTTGGGAGCCAGGTGACATGCCAGAGTGCAAGACCAACCACCCCCCCAACAGTGATTTTTAGTCTGGTACTCTGGCATGAGCCAGTTGATGCCTTTAGAAGGCATCTTAAGGCAGCCCTGTTTAGGGAAGCTGTGAGGGGCAAAGAGTACAGAGAGCCCCCTCCCATCCTGAGGAGCAGCTCCTCCACCAGCAGTAGCGCCAGCGGGGAGGGGGAAGAGTCAAGTGAGGAAGGAGGAAGGAGGAGACGGGGCTCTGGTAGCATAGGAGAGCCCCTGCTACACGTGGGAGAGGAAGAGAGAGAGGGGGGAAAGGGGGAGAAGGAAAACAGGGAAAGGAGGCCCTTTCCCCCCTCTGGTTCTGGAATTGCGCAGGAGGAAACGCGGAAGGAGATTTGGCGTGCCCAGACTCTTATGTTGGAAGAAGACGCGGAGCGCGCCATTCCAGGGTTCTGGTTCGGACTAGACGGATGTATCCTGTATAGCTCTATCACTGTAAATAGACTGCACATAATAAAAGCATGAAAAGGCAAAGGCGTGGAGAGTCGTTACTCTAGCGTAGTCGCTACGCATCCCCTGTGACAGAAGCTTTTAATGTTTGATGGATTTCTGTATTTTAATATTTTGTTGGAAGCCGTGGCTGGGGGAACCCGGCCAGATGGGCGGGGTATAAATAATAAATTATTATTATTGTTGTTGTTGTTGTTGTTGTTGTTGTTGTTGTTGTTGTTGATTCATGCCACAGTGCTGGGCCAAAAAATGGGACATTCCGGGACCCAATCAGAAGTTGGCTTGGCTTCCATAACTCTGGAATATCCTGCTTAAATCAAGATGCTTGAGGGGTGTGCAAAGGCATATTCCTTTGTAGCCACGGGTTGAATTGTCACGGCTTAAAATTAGCCACTGTTTCTTTAATGCAAAAAGAACTGAGTCAGCATGAGTCAGCGGCCTACAATGAACCGGCAAAGCCTGCACGACCCATGCAACCTTTCACCTACATATACCTGTATATATAGATTGTGTGTGCTGTGGGTTGGTTGGTTGGTTGCTAGCTGGTTGCGTTTGATATGTGTACAGTAAAAGCTGTTGGTCATAATTGGAGAAGATTATTTTTAGAATAAAAGCAACATTCTGCAAAGTACTCTTTCTCGAGGACTTTTTGTGCCAGCTAGGGTCTGAGGACCAGGCAAAGGAGGTCAGAACCTTTTTCCTCCCCACCCCCCCAAACAGTGACATGAATATGGACATTGTCACTCTCCTTCTGCCAAAGATGGGATCACCATTGCCGAAGCATTGCTTCTGCAACATCAACTTTGTTGGACTAGTCATGTTGTGTGGATGCCTGATTATTGTCTTCCAAACCAACTACTCTATTCTGTACTTAAAAATGGTAAACGTAATGCTGGTGGTCAACAAAGGAGGTTAAAAGACTCTCCCAAGGCAAATCTTAAAAAATGTAGTATAAACACCGACAACTGGGAAACACTGGCCTGCGAGTGTTATCAACCTACTCCATGAACTTCAGAACCTCTAACCAGTGATACTGTCAACTTGCCTGGAATGTGTTTGTTTCTCCCAGTGCAAATGCCGAGCATCAATTCAGCGCAGTGAAGTTGCTCGTGTGTTTATGCATGTCTGCACTCTCCCTAAATTGGAGGCTCCAAAACCAGGGGACAAGCAAAGTTCCCTAATGACCCTGGATTCCTGCATAAAGACCTTCTTAAGCAATTGTGTACAGCAGCGAAACATGCATAGTGCATAATTGGAAGTTTCCCAAGCAACCTTCTGAACAGCAGAGGATTGATAAAATTGAGGAGACTATGATTATATACACATTTACTCAACAAGTGCAGCAAGCAAGAAACTCCAACTTAAAAAAAAGAAAAGAAGATATGGCACAATACAAAAGAAGATATGGCACAATACTATAGTTTCCAGGCCCAGCTAGCTAATATGATACCAGGATTGAACCCTAACTGCTGGCACTGTGAACAAGCCAAGGGATGGTTCTCCCATATGTATTGGGAATGCCCAGAGGTAGGGAGATTTTGGAATAAAATCCTTAAGGTTATTAATGAAGTTTTTAAAGTGAAGCTACCTATAGACTTCAATCTTATGACAATGGGTATACTAGGAAACACGGCCATAGAGAAAGGTGACCAGCACACCTTCAAAGCAATGATACTAGCAGGAAAGGCAGCAATAGCTTTAGGTTGGAAAGATAGAGAAAAATGGACAGTAGAGGTCTGGACTAATTATTTGTTTGAATTTATTCAGTCAGACATCGTGGCAGTAATGTCACAGGATATAACATGGAAGGCCAGGTCTACTGTGATAAGGACCAGATGGAACCCCTATCTTCAATGGATAACAACTACTGGACCAGAAGACATTCAGTGGAAATTAAAGACATTGTGCCCGTGGCTGAGGACAACTGTTTGAACCCTTCCAATGGATTATGGGTGGGGGAGGGGGTGGGAAGGGAAAGGAAAAATGGTACGGGAAATTAAAAATTGGAAGGAGAGAATATGATGTATGTAACAATTCTCGTACTTCAATAATAAAAAGGGGGGGAAAGAAAAATAAAAAATAAAAAAATACTATAGTTTCCATAGGTCTCCTGTTTGGAAGCCCTTCAAGTCTCTGACCAAATTTCAAATGCAGGTGCATATCTTTTCTTTGGTGTTACTGTCTTTCAGCTATGTAATTAGCACAACCCTATATATTAGGGCTGTGCACTGGGACCCGTGTTCATAGTAAATCGAAAACCCGAGTAGTGTTAAGATATATCTGTTTTATATTTATTATTTCATAACATTTACACACTGCTTGATTGTTGTTGTTGTTTTAAAAAAACCCTAAATGCAATTTACAAAAAGAACAAAATAACAAAATTAGTATCAAAACAGTTTTTTTAAATTAAAAAAATGACTATTTAAAGCATTCAAGAAATGAAAGTAAATGACAGACTAAAGGCAGATTAAAACACGTGCCAACATTTGATGCATCTGGTTGGGCTTGTCTAAAGACAAGTGCCAAAAACAGTACAGTGATGGTGCCTGCCTGATGTCAATAGGCAGGGAGTTCCAAAGGGTAGGCTTCTTAAAAATGGGGAATGAATATTACATGACACCTGTAATCATGATAGTTCTGCAGGGTAGAAAAGATCATGTGCAGGAACACACCTCAATCACTCATGCTTT
This sequence comes from Zootoca vivipara, assembly GCF_963506605.1. Taxonomy (NCBI): domain Eukaryota; kingdom Metazoa; phylum Chordata; class Lepidosauria; order Squamata; family Lacertidae; genus Zootoca; species Zootoca vivipara. The sequence goes on from NC_083291.1 coordinate 15,126,588, forward strand.
CAGTTAACTGAATCATAAGAAGATCCTGCTACATCAGTTTAATGGTCCATCAAGTCCAGAATGTTCTCACAGTGCCCATCCATATGCAGATGCGTATGGGAGACCTCCAAGCAGAAGCTGGGAATGGAGGGGTGCCCTGTGGGTGCCAGGGAAGACCCTGTGGGCGCATGTGTACCTGTGGGCAGCATCTTGGAACCATTTGGTTAACAAAGGCCATCTCGTTGAGAAACTAGAAAATGTGGCTCCTAGGCTTCAAAATGAATGAATCCAGACCTTGGCACAGGTGAAGCCAAACATTCCCAGACTTGTTACAAAGACGGCCCAGCAATGGGATTGGCTTTGTCTCCATTAGGGACCCTACCTCTTCCTCCTTTTCCTTCCCACATCCCCTTATTTCTTCATTCTGAAGGAAACCAGCACATCTCGCCATCAGCCTGGAAGCCTACCAAGAAGACATCCATAACTCATGTGGCTCTTTAGTCACTGCAAAGCCACTCTTCATTTCTAATATATAGACTCAGTCCTCCAGCAGCATCTCGGCTATCACATTTTAAAAAATTACTTGGCTAGCTAATTAGTACAGAAGATATTCATTCTTTCTTATAGGAAACTGAACTTTCTTTTGGCAGCATAGAAAGACACTTCGTTTCTGGGTTGCCTGCATTTTCAGCTTACCATCAAACCTTGCTTCATAGGTAATTCATTTTTTTTAAAATAAAAAAACCTTTATGTTCATCTGTGAAAATGTTTCCCTCTCTCTCTCTCTCTCACTTTTTATGCACACAATATCTTCTGCTTGTTTAAAGTTATAAGAAATGGAGAACTTCCACATTCCGGTCTTGCCATTCCCCTTTGGTGTTGCACATCATGCGTCCTCTTGCTTGCTGTTTTGTGTTTTAAAATGGTCTTCAAATATACAGGCTTGCATGGAACGCCAGTGCCAGGCATGGTGCCATCTTCGTTATGGAGAATGGCCCCTGTTGAGATGGGTTGCAGCTTAGCAGACAGAACATCTGCTTTGCATGCAGAAGGCAGATTCCATCCCTGGCATTCCCAGGTAGGGCTAGGAAAGGCCCCCCCCCCTCTGAAACAATTGCAGGTCTTGTCTTGTGTACCTACAGTTATTGCACATTGGGAACAGAGGCACTGCATTCTAAAGATGAAACTGAGTATTGCATATGTTTGTGTCTGTAGTTAAAGAGCCTGTCAGCCGCAAACTCCTCTCTCTCCAAAACAATTACCTGTCAGATCTTCAACGCAATGAGCACTATTATCAAGGAAAATCCTAACCGCCTTGGCTAAACGATTGCTTCAAATTGCAGCATTTCGCTCACAGTTATGATTTATTTATTTCCAAATGGACGTCAGGAAGTAAGCAGCCTTCCTCGGTAATAACAATGTTTGGATTTATTGTCAGCAGACATTACCAAATAAATCTTAGGGAGGGTGGATAGAGAAGAAAAGCAGGCAGTAATATCAGATTGTTCCCTTCTGGCATCGTCCTGATGTCTGGTGTGTTTACATTTTGGTTTTGGGTTTGTTTGTTTTTAAAGATCTACATTTCTCTGACTGGCTGAACAACTTCTTTCCCAGCTTCAGGATTATGTTTGTGATATATAGATATTGTTAGTGTTGCCAAAAGTTAGAAAAAAATCTGTATTGGGCTACAGTACTTTGTTGTTGTTTCACATAGTTGCTAGATGGCCAGTTATAAAACATTAGCGCCAGGGTTGTGCACTGCATTCTGCGACCTGTATAAAATGATGCACATTAAACACACCTTGACATTCTGGACTCTTGTGTACAATTTATACGAGTTCTTCTAGTGAGGATGGTCAAAGTGATAAGCCATCCCATTCTCCCTCTTTTTTGTATAATCTTTTTTATTAAGTTTTACAGTGCACATTTAAATTCAAACATTAAACATCATCATCAACATTTAGGATTCCCTGAATCCTTAGACTCCCCTCCACCCAACCATGGTTACCATTTTCAATCTTTTTCAACTGCCTCACATATTTTCTCTATTTTTCTTAAATAGACCACTTTTTACCTTAGTTTTTAGTACAGTGGAACCTCGTGTTATGGACGGGAAGAAGAAGGAGAAGGAGGAGGAGGAGGAGGAGGAGGAGGAGGAGGAGGAGGAGGAGGAGGAGGAGGAGAGTTTGGATTTGATATCCTGCTTTATCACTACCCGAAAGAGCCTCAAAGTGGCTAACATTCTCCATTCCCTTCCTCCCCCACAACAAACACTCTGTGAGGTGAGTGAGGCTGAGAGACTTCAGAAGAGTGTGACTAGTCCAAAGACACCCAGCAGTTGCATGTGGAGGAGCAGAGACGCGAACCTGTTTCACCAGATTACAACTCTACCGCTCTTAACCACTATGCCACACTGGAGGCCTGTCCGTAACACAGAACTGACAGAAGCCAAAGCGCTGCGTCTGCGCATGCACGTGGCGCGATTTAGCGCTCCTGTGCATGCGCGAGCGACCAAACCAAAAAGTAACCCGTTCTGGTACTTTTGGATTGCCGCAGGATGCAACACAAAAACACGTAACCTGAAGCGGACACAACATTAGGTATGACTGTACATTACAAGCGTTACTCAAATCCTGCCAAAGCTTTTAGTTGTTTACAGTGTTCTCTTAAGTGAATTTTTTCCCATTCCTTATTAAAGTTCCTCTCTTATTGGTTTCTGATTTTCCCAGTTATTTTTGCCATTTCACTATGGTCCATCATCTTCATTAGCCATTTGTCTCTGAGGATCAGGACTTTATCTTCTTTCCATCTCTGGGCCAGTAGTATCCACTCTGCTATCATTGCATACATAAATAATTGTTTCTGCTCCTTTGGTATCTCTGCACCAAGCCATCCCATTCTCAGACCAATGGGAAATTTTTCACTCTTTTCAGTGCCCTCTAAACACATTTTTGTGTAGAGAGGCCTACCCAGATATCTAGAAAGTTGGCATGTGTTTTAACCTGTGTTTCGCTTATCGTTTATTTTAATTAATTTTTGAATGTTTTAAATAGCTGCTTTTAACTGTTTTTGCTGATCATTTTATTACTGATCATTTTATTTTTGATTCTTTTTGTGAACTATGTTAAGATTTTTCTACAGTCTAGTGGTGTATACATTTTATGAAATAAATAAATGAAATGATGGCTGCAGGGGAATAAACTCTTTCCATCAAGAAATTATCTCCCTTTCAGTTGCCAACTCCCTTTTGAAGCTGCTGTTTGCCCTGCAGAGGAGAATCTACAGTACTCTCAAGTATATCTTGATGTTTTTATCCATGGGACCAATAGCAGCTTCAGAGGAAGGTGATTTAAATTGGGAAATCATTGCCATGGAAAAGGTTGAAGTCACAACAACAAAACCAACCAAGTCTCCCCTAGCACCATGGTTCTGAAAGTCTGTTTTTAAAAGCAGAAAGTCTTGCTCTTGCAATTCCTATCTCTCATCTTTTTTGAGCCTGAGATTCTGCAGACATTGCTCACAAAACTCTACATCATGAAAGGGCACTTCCAAACTGTTTTCAGATGGGATTCCATTATACACTGGCAAATCCAGCGTGCTAAAAAAAGAAGAAGCTGATTTGGAGCTCTTGCACAACAAACTTGTTCCCCCCATCTCCTAAATACTGGACTTCTTACAACAGGAAAGCAATGGGAAAATGCTCCGGAAAGTGTGGGGTAATATTTGCTGGGTGGAATTTCATCTGATCTCATAGCAAACAAATCAGAATCAAACAAATCATAGCAAACAAATCAGAATGAATGTCCAGCAGATAGTCAGAATCGTGTAGTCTCCCTGGAAAAAAATCAGGATAAATGCTCTATAAACAGGTTGTCTATAAGTGGTCCATGACTATGGAGTTGCTTTATGGAGTTGGCTTTAAAAGGGGGTTAGATGAATTCAATGGTTCCTGGACACCATGATGCTATATTCAGTATATGCTAAAGAGGAAGTATGCACAGGGAGCCCTATGAGGCCCCAGCCTCCGGCAATAGGATACTCATGAAGCTTTTGGCAGCAGTCCTGTATCTCAGCGACTCATATATGCTCATATGAGCACGCAAAACAGCAGAGTAAACGAAAGCTTTTGCTGCGGAAGTATGTAGCATCGCTAATTTTATTGCTATATGTCAAATCAAACCGAATCAAAACAGATCATAATAAAGAAAATAACAACAGTGCGAGGAGCAGCTCACACAGACATCCCGTCTGTCCGGGAGACAGAACAAAAAGCAGAAATACAAAAGCACAGAGTACGGAAGTGCTGTGTCTCAGTTTCCGTTCTCACACTCCCAGAGGAATGGAATGTGAACAGTGTGGATCATAAGATCCAACAGCAATGGGAGAATGAATAATACTAACATGCCCCACCAGTACTCCACACACACACACACACACACACGGCTGTCTTAAGCATGCCCGGCGCCCTGGCGCCGTGGTGTGACAGATACCTCCGGCGCCCCGCCCCCGCCTCGTTTCCCAGCACGGTGAGCGGGCGGGCGGGCGCAGCTGCACTGCGCCACCCAGCCTGTTGTAAGGCCGGCCCTGGGCCAGGGGGCGCTGCCCGCCCCTGTTGCGACGCCCCTGCGCGCGGCAGAGGCGGCCCCAGGCCCGCACGCCTCCGGAGAGCGGCCTGAAGCCGCTGAACAGCGGAGGCGCGCCTGGGGCAGCCTCAGCCGCACCTCTCAGCGGGCGCAGCGGTGCCCCTGGTGGCCTGGCACCCTGCACCACCGGGGGCGGGCCTATAGCCGGCCCTGCACACACACATACAATGGTTACTTGATGCTTTGCTACAGAAGCAAGTCTAGCTCCCAACTCTAGTGCAAAGAAATGCAGACCCCATTAGGGCACCCCTGGGAGCTTGGAGTTACTTCCTGTACTATGGTCTGTTGCACAAGTTAAGCAGAGGACTTAACCTCTAGCTATGCATTCCATTAAAATTGGTGGTACTTATGAAAACTGTGTTGTGGATCAAGCTGCAAGATATTAACTAGTAATGAATAACATCATCACATTTGACAACCCCCCCATCCTGTGCTCTGAAACTCACACACAGATGCACAAATTTTTATCCATTTTAAAGCATAGCATTCAGCAAGAGCTGAGGTACATGACCAGCAGAATCTTCTGATGCCTTGACTGGACTTTACTATTAAAAACTGCAGCTGGCGGCGGGGGGGGGGGGGGGCTGAATCAGAGCTATACCATGTCAAAAACAAACAAACAAGACATCCAGCCACACTTTACCTGCAAAACTGCCACAGTGGACAGAAACCTAGCCTAGAATCTCTTTGCATGTCCAGAGGGTTTCATTTACACAAGTGAGCATTGATTAATGCCTTCAGATCCTCGTCTGCATTCTGAGTTGGCACACTCAACAAAGAGTCTGCTGTTTCTGTAGCTTGGTAGAAAATGAATTTTCCTCTCGGGCTGCAGTCCTGCAACCACATACATTTCTTCTAACTGTGACTCACAGCGCTGGGGTAATTGGTGCAACTACAGCTATGGAAATATTGTGATGTATGCCTCTTTCCCCTTCCTGTGTCCTGTATATTTCTCAGGCAGATATTCGAACCAATTGTCAAGCACTCCAGTCCTTGTTCAATTGACACCTCTGCTCTGCTCCAGGCACCCCATTGCACAAGGAAGCCAATTTAATAGAAATGCTCTCAGTTCGTTTCCATGGATTATGCCATCCCACTGCAAAACTTGTAACAGCTGTACATTACTGCTCCACCTAGCCCTGGATCTACATTTTTTCTCTCTGTGATTATATTTCAAAGATAGCTTTCACTGCTGTCACCTTCAAGCAACCTTACTAAGTTCTTGTTGGGAGCTGCCAGCCTCAAAGGAAGAAAGGTCTGCTCCCTGGATGTCATCTCAAATCAGCATGCTGTCAGAGAGCTGGTGAGTGGGGCTGAGATGTAAAAGTCACAGCACTGCCCTTTGCCTCATTTCTCCTGGCTGGTTGAGCCTTCAGATGATGCTGGACTACAGCTCCCATCATCTCCACCCCTTGGCCATGCTGGCTGGGGCTGATGGGAATTGTAGTCCCTCCTAAATCTGAAAGGCTGGAGAAAGACTGGGCTACACCAATGCAGGAAGCATTTCAGGACTTGTATCTGCACATTTCAGGACTTGTACCTGTATAGGAAGGGTTTCACACATACCTGCAATTCTAGCCTATGGATATTGCATACCTTTCAACATTTCTCCAATGAAAAAAGGGACGTCCTATTCAACAACAACAACAACAACAGCAAGAACTTCTGTTTCAGTGTACCTGAAGAAGTGTGCCTGCACACGAAAATTTATACCAATGACAAACTTAGTTGGTCTCTAAGGTGCTACTGGAAGGAATTTTTTTATTTTGTTTCGACTACGTCAGACCAACACGGCTACCTACCTGTAACAACAACAACTTTTTTATTTATATCTCACCCATTTGATCAGGTTGCCTCAGCCACTCTGGGGAGCTTCCAACACATATAAAAACATTTTAAGACATTAAACATTAAGAAACTTCCCCACATAACTCCATACCCTCCAACATTTATCCGATGAACAGAGGGACATCCTAAGGAAAAGTAGGACATTCCAGGATCAAATCAGAAACTGGGATGGCTTCTTTGAATCCAGGACTTCCCCTGGAAAATAGGGACACTTGGGGGGGGGCGTCTGATATTGTCACTTGGGCTCTGCTTATAATCAAGAGCAAGGTCTGCAGCAGCTGATAAGTTTCTGAATGAGTTCCTGGAAGAGGTGGGGTGATGCATCCGATTAAATGTAATGCAAGCCTCACCAGTTAACTGCAGAGATTTTGGCTGCATACCCATTTCATTCGAGAATCAATGGAGACAGAGTCTTTGTTTTTCTTCTTCTACATAGCCCACACACAATCTAGATCAATTGCTTATATTTCATCCCTGCAAAGCACTTATTGAGAAACTGGTTTATTCAAAAAATAAAGCTTATCGCAAATTCATCGCTCCACAGCATGCCCTTTCGAAAACAGATGCAGGCAGGCCTGGCAATGGAGGTTGTATTCATACATGCCCAGTGATCCTGTACCAAAATCGCAAGTGCTACTTCCTCATTCACCTGAGGCATGTGTAGGGAGGAAAAGTCACAGATAATCTAATCCCAGAGAGGGTTTTCAAGAGCTTTACAAGTAACTACACCTATCCTTGTGAATGGCAGGATCTATAATTAATCTAGATTGAAAACAGCATGTTGAGGACAAGCATGGACAATTCTGGATTTGGGGGGGTGGGGACTGCATTTTGTGCTATTAACGGGTTAGTGTGTACACAGTTTGGAAATGCCACTTGCTGAGGCTGAATTGTTTGGAGATGCTGTTTATCTGTGCTGATCTGCTTGCCTTTTAATATAATGCAGTGACCTGATTCAACATTTTTGTTATTTCTATTGACAGTCTCTCTCTCTCTCTCTCTCTCTCTCTCTCTCTCTCTCTCTCTCTCTCTCTCTCTCTCTCTCCCCCCCCCCACCCACCCCCACCCTCGGACAAGCTAATTTGTAAGCCTCATATTGGCTGGAGAGGTGAAGAACAATGCAATGTTCCAACTAGGTTTTACAAGCTTCTGCAGACACATCCCCATCTGGACAGTTGATGGGGACAAAGTGTCACCAGCACTAAATTCTGGTGCTTAAAACCTTGTGTTGACTGCCCATACACTGCCAGGTCAGGTTCAAGACACTTGGATTAATTTACAAGACCCGTGACGAATTGGGAACAGGATAGCTGAAATAAACTCAGTGTGGCAGGTGGCGGTGCTGCGGTGCAGTGTGTGGTGGCGGTCAGCTCAGCAGGATCCCACCTTCATCGCCAGTGAAATATACTCGGAGTCTAGAGTGAATTTCATGCTCTTTATTCAGTTTGTAGTAGCAACAGAAGAAGAAGAGAAGAATGGCTCTTTCCCCAAAACGTCTGCTTATGTACATTATTTACACAATGGGCCTTGCGTGATTGGCTACTTCAGGGCTGCACCTGCAGGCCAATCAGGTTGTGGATTCACTTCTGCTAGCAGCCTGATTGGCTGCTCCTGCAGGCCAATCAGGTTGCGGATTCACTTCTGCCAGCAGCCTGATTGGCTGCTCCTGCAGGCCAATCAGGTTGCTGATTCATTTCCACCTGGAGCTGGATTGGGTGGCTCCTGCGGACCAATCAGACTGCTGCATTCTGGATTCAGCTCAGTACATAGCAATAGCTCAAGGACTACCTGATCCCTTGCAACTCTGAGGTCTTCAAGGAAGTCACTGTTAATGACTCAGATGCACAACTCATATCCTTCAGAAGCCATGCTGCGTTCAGTATTGTGAGCTCAGTTTTGTGGAACTTCCTTCCAGCTGAGGTCAGAAAGGCCCACTCTCCCTGTTGAACTTCTAGCTCTTACTGAAGGCTTCCCCCCCCTATTCTAGCAGGTTTTCTAATAGAATTCTGATTTTGTAGGTTTTAGTCTCATTTTTAGTCTAATTGTCTGTGGTCCCTTGTACACTGTTCAAGGATGACCGTGACTAAGCAGAATACAAATTGTTGAAATAAATAACTATATTGAGTGGGAGATTTCAGAAAAGAATTAGAAATGGAGGAGTATAATCTTCTTAACTGTTGCTAACTCCCCTAAGCATGGAGTTTTTTTATTTGAGACCATCACTCTAATTCTTTCTTGACCTCTGTTCTTAAATTATTGTGATTATATTTAGCTAGTTTTTTCTATATCTATCTATCTATCTATCTATCTATCTATCTATCTATCATCTATCATCTATCTATCTAATATCTTTATACTGTACATTCACACACCCAAATAGCTTATAGGGGATTTTTTCCTGGGCACTTTATCATATGTTTTGTTAACATTGAATTCCACCCTTTCTGATTTTGTTAAATTAATTTCATACCTCAACAGCTTGCTAAATTCATCAATCAATCTCAAGACTTTCCAAAAAAATATATATCAGGATGTTTGACAAATAATGCATCATCAGCATAGAGATTAACTGCCTGTGGTAATGGCTCAATGGAGAGCACAAACAACAGGGGTGATGCGGGCCATCCTTCCTAAGCATCAACTTAAGTCACAGGTGACTAACCTTCAAATCTGCCCTTCAAATCTACTGGATTCCAACTCCCATCAGCTCCAGCCGACATGGCCAATAGTCAGAGATGATGGGATCTGCAGTCAAGCATCATCTGGGACCCCATTCCTAGGCTTATTCCCTGGCATGTATAAAGGCAGCTCAGATAGCACAGCTGGGAAATACAGATGAAACTCGGAAAATTAGAATATCGTCAAAAAGTGCATTTATTTCAGTAATGCAACTTATTTTTTTCTTTTTCTTTTAATTTTTACAAATGCTTTCTTTTGGAAATTCCACAGTAATAAAACAAATAGTTACAATAATACAAAAATAAAAAAAATAAACATTGCAATTACATTTCATTAATTACATTCCATTTATAATTGACCCACCTAATGACAAATAATTACAATTACAACAAATAAAGGCTTGACATATCTTGCTTTGCATCTCATATATTGGTTTCACCTTTTAAGTTGCATTACTGAAATAAATGCACTTTTCGACGATATTCTAATTTTCCGAGTTTCACCTGTATATCTTTTTAACGCTATCAAGCAGAGTTGGTGAAACCTCGGGATTGTGGGGCAAATATGGCCCTCCAAGTCTCTCTCCATCTGGTCCTTGAAACTCTCCCCAGGCTATGCCCCTCAGCGTCAGGAACTGGCAGGATAAGGAAGAGTGGGGGGAGCCACCCACCCGCAAGCCCCCCAGGGACAGCACAGAAGGTGACTTAGATCCTGGATCCTGGTAGTGGGACACTGAAGAGCAGTCAGCGGAAGGGACAAGCTAGGAGGTGCTAGAAACAGGAGGTGTGAGCAATTAAGAGAGGTCAGGAGAAGGAGGGTCTTCCGGAACAGGGTGAGAGGCTGAGTGTCACAGTCTGAGTGCAGGCTCAAATAGAGAGGAGTCAGAGAGTGGCCCCACTACCCACCAGCAGGACAGTCCCAGGCCTGCTGACTTGCCTCCCCCTCTGACACCCTGACCGAGCAGAGTCCTGCACATTGCTGAGCAACAGGCCAGACAGGCCCAGAGGAGGAGCTCGCCACTCGATGCAGCCTTTGTCTTCTTGGGAGGGATCCCAAGACTAGAGGAAGGAAGGTGGAACTAGTGGCCAGTTTCATTAACCTCTCAGCTGGAGTAAGGTGAACCATAGTGTTGTTATTTTCTGTTAATAAAGAGCTAATTGCATCCTGTGCCTACCATGTGTGTGCCTGCCCTGTGTTTGACCAGGCTCCTTGACAGCTCCTTGACCCTCGGTGACCCTAATGACCCTGAGTGTAATGTGTCCTTGAACTCTGACCATGCCTTTTGCTTATATCTAGATGGCGGGTGCAGAGGGAGGTATGAGTTGGTGTTGAAACCACCCTACTGTGCCCCTCCTACTTTTGCCTCTGGCCTTGCCCACCACTGAAATGTGGTCCTCTGAATGTTGCTCAGAAAGGAATGTGGCCTTAGAGCCAAAACATTGGGAAACCTGCTGTAAATAGCTGGAGCAAGTCAGAGTAGGCGGTGCTCAGTGAAACGTCTCATTAGCCCAACTCTATAAAACTTTATATTATGGTTCTGTTCTTGCTCCCCAGCCTAACTCAGCAGTGTGGCTTATGTCCTCAAATCACCCCATTTGCAGAGGAAGGTCACTACTCTTTTTTTCAGAGTCCACTTCTGTGTCCATCCGCAAGCAACCTGACTGCTTGATTCAAGATAGGAAGGGCCAGAAAGCAGCTCAGTTCCTAAGTTCCTAATCATACAGTTCTAGCTCCTTGATGCCTTGCTCTGAGAGGTACAGTGAAGAGCACATGCCAAGTGATGCTCTGCGCCCTGCATGATATATGGACAGCAGGTAGCAAATAGAGGGATGACCCGGAAGAGTCAAGAGGGAGCAAATTAAGCACTAGCCTTGTGAGAGAAGTAGTGTGGACAATTTCAATGCAAATTATGCTGTACTTTATGAATGTGAATGCATTTTTCTAGGTTATAAATGCACCATTAGGAGTAGAAATATCCTTATAGCACAATGGCTTTTATTATTCAATAACTGCAGGCCTATTTTAATAGCTTTATAAGTTCATAGTAGTACCACTGACTCTTCTTCTGGGGTATTAAGTTGCTCTGCAGTCCTGGAGGACAAGAAGCCCAAGGAGTCAGCTAAAATGTATTGACGATTTTGGAGAAAAGCAACCATGTTAGGACACATCATCCTTTGGAGCTAAGAGGGAAATGGTGTGGGTTTTCTTTAATGGGCCACACAGGAGGAAAAGACGGGTTGCTTTAAAACCATGCCTCCATAGGTAAGGGTGCAGATGAAAGAAGTTAAAATTGCATCTTCAACTATGTTGATGGCCTGATGGCTGAAAAGCAGGAAGTAAATATACCCAACAAATAAACAGACATTTTTCAGTGCTGCAGCTGCCAATGGGGAATCCAGATAATTGCTTGTATAAAGTAAGGATGGGAAACTCATGGCCCTCCAGATGTTGTTGGACTCCAACTCCTATTAGCCCCAGCCAGCAAGGCCAATTGTCAGGGATGATGGGAACTGTAGTCCAGAAACATCTGGTGAGTCAAAGGTCCCATGCTTTAGCACACTGGCACAGTAGAGAGAGGATGAGATTTAGCACAGTCCATTCCCTCCTTTGCACGCAGGGAATGTTTTATGGGGAGGTGGCATTAAACCCCCCCCCCCCCCCCCGCGATCACTTACAGCAGCTGTCTAAAGTGGCACAGCCTCATCATGTTATTTCTGACACATGGTAGAAATATACAGAAAACAGCAGTGCTACAATTGAATGAATGCAATATAAATTCATTTCTTTCAAAAAGACATGGGGAAAGTTTCTCCCACATCAGCTGTGTCCAAGAATTGAAGCTCACTAACTTTGTCCATAATATCTCAATGGACATAATTGAGAATTAAGCTTCCCCCAATCTGTACAGCCCCATTCTGGGTTCCATTGAATAGCGATTGACAAAGAGACAAAACCCAGGAACTGACTTCTGCAAATATAATTTCTAACAGGTGCTGTGTTAAAAATGGTCAATGGTATTACATGTTCACATTATCCTGGGCCTCATGTGGCACTCAGGACAAGAGCTGGCCCAGGGACCATCAGCTAAGCAACACAAAATGGCAGACATCTGACAAGTGCGAACTGCTTCCCCTCTGGGAATTTGACACGAGGCAGACCACAATGTGTCACAAGCAGAGAGCAGGAGCAAATAAGAAACAGTGCATCAATTAAATGGCAGAGCCAAGGGTTCCAGGTAACTAATTCAGACTCTGCAGCAAGGGGAGGTGGGAGAACCCACATCTGTCCAGGTAACGGACTCCAACTCTCATCAGCCTGAGCCAACATAGCTAGTGCTCAGGGAGTATGGGAGCTGTAGTTCAGCCACATCTGGAGGGCCACGAGTCTCTCCCCTGCTCTGCAAAAAAAGCCCCTCCACACATCCCAGTGTGACCTAGAGGGGAAATGCACCTAATCAGTCTTACTCAAAGAACACCTTCCATTTTACCTTCCACCTGCCAAGTAACATCCTATCTCTATCTGTCCCTTAGTTCAGTTCCAAAACATTCATTTATCAGTAATGTATTGATGAGATGTTTATACAGGACACACACACACACACACGCACACTGCCCCAGGCCATTTTAACTACTTGCAGCCAAATTCTATACATGTTTACTTTGCAAGTATATCTGACTGATTAAATGGGGCTCACTTCCCAAGTAAATAAGCATAGGATTGCTGTCTCAGGCTACAATACTATGCACACTTGACTGGGAGTATGCCTGAGTAGATACATAGAGGATTGTATTGGTATGGTGTCTGTATGCCCTGGTCCTCCATCTAGATAGAAGAAAAACCCACAACAGCTTCATCACACTCTGAATTGCCTTTTCAGATGCAAGACTATTACCTGCAGTGAGCAAAATGAAGAGGAAAATGCAAGCTGTCACGGAGTGTAAGAAGATGGTGCCAACATTCATCACCTTTCCATGGACTTAAGACAGATGAGTCACATCCCCGACCTCTGATCTTAAATAGAAAGCAAAGTAACAGGGGAATTCCTCCAAAACCCATGGTTGGGCAATGCCAGCCAAAATGCCAAAGAATCCAAAGGCCTGGCATAGTGGCCTAGGACCTGGGAGACCAGTGATCAAATCCCCACTCAGCCATGAAGCTTATAGGTTAACCTTTAGCCAATCAGTGCCTCTCAACCTAACCTACCTCATAGAGATGTTGTGAGGATAAAATGAGGAAGTGGTTAAGTGTGTATGCCACTGAGCTCCTCAGAGGAAAGGTGAGATATAAATGCAAGAAGAGAATGTGGCAGACCTTTGAGTTTTCCAGAAAACTTCATTGATCATGATGTTACATAAATCAAGGGATGGGGGGAGAGGGGGGGCTGGCGGGAGGGGGAAAATATAAAGATGCCTTGAAGTTGCTTAGCTAAGTTAGACTTCTGTAGTGCCTTGAATGTTGAAAAGTGTATATAAATAAACAAATAATAGTCTAGCATCTCAAGTACGACTGTTCGTCTCACCCACCTCTGGGGTTGTGTGTATGTGTGTGGGGTGTGTGTTATTCAGGAATAAATGTGTGTGTTTAGTGTATGTTTATCTGCAGCATGCATATGTTTGCAGAAATGAGAGAGAATAAGAATGAGATTGAAGAATGCATCTACTCAAGCATTAAATGATCTGAAAGAAGTGGAGTAGTCACCACTGAGAACGCCGAGTTGTTTAACAGCTTCATGAGCTTTAAAACCACACAAGTCTCTCTCTATAGTGCACAGATGTTCAGGGTAAAGTTAAAACAAAACGGATCTCTCTCTGCGCCTGGGTGCTTAGATTTGGTGGGTATCCATCTGGATTCATCTCTGAGAACAAGCAAAGTCTCTAGGCAGAAACTTATGAGTGAATTAAAAGTTCATTTAGCATGAATTACAAAAACGTGGAACCAGGTGGGGAACATCTGCCGGCCTGATCCCAAGCGCCTTTGCCAAGTGGAGCTACCCTCTCAGTGGGAAGAAAACGGGGAAGGAAGACAAGACACCCAGAATAGCAAACGCTCACGCACAAGTGAGCGCTCTTTGATGAAAGACGGTTTTGTTGTGTGTGTTTTTTTGAACGCGGAAGTGTTGGGACCGTCTCTGCATAAAAGCAGTACTGTACTGTAGTAACCAGGCGCGCTGTCCGCGGTACTGAAATATCAAACTGTCCATTGTGCTGAAATTCGCAAACTGAAGCAGAACTTGCCTGAACTCACATTCTCCATTGGAACCGCCCCCCCCCTTCCCCTTCCCCTTTCGGAAGCTCTTAAATATGTATAGTGGCTCCGGGCCATTTTCCTTTCCCCCCCCTTCCCCTGCATCACTTTCCCCGGTACGCTCACAGAGGCTAGACCCCAGGCATCCCTTTTTCTCTCCCCACCCCAACGGCCCCCACCCCACAAATCCTCCACCGGTACCTACCAGGCTCTTTCTAGGGAACTCGTTGAGCACGATGCTGATCACGGGGATGTGCAGCGCGGTGGCGACGAAGTCCATCTCCAGCATCTCGCTTCTGCTCTGCGGGAAGGCGAGGATGGCCGAGACCCCTTGCACCACGACGGTGTGGCAGATGCTCTGCAGGAAGGAGACCGGGTCGTTGCTCCACGATGCGCTGGGCGAGGAGAAGGGGAAGAGAGGTAGATCGCCCAGCCCCGCCTCGATGGCCATCACCACCTCCAGGGACAGGTTGTAAGGCAGAAGCCCCTTGACACGGTTGAGGGTCTCCACCGCCGACAGCAGCGCCTCCCGGGGCAGCAGCGGAGGGAGACCCTCGTCGCCACTCCCGTTGCCCAAGGGCGCCCTGCTCCTCAAGCCGGTTCCCGCTCGCCACCTCCCTGGCGACCCTCCGGACCCCTTCCACTCAGCCGCCCGAGGCGCCTGCGGCTCGGCTTGGGGTCCGGCTGCCGCCTCTCGTTCTCCTTCTCTTCGAAGCGCAGTGCCATGGTGCGGTCCTGGTCCCCGGGCGTCCGCGCCGGCGGGGGAAGTGGCAGCCCAGGGCTGCAGGTGCGCCGCGCCGATCCTCACCGTGTGCCCGATCCGCTTGAGGATCTGGCAGGGCTGCGGGTGGCAGGAGGAAACGGGTACCCTGGCCAGCACCAGGGCGCAGGGCGGCAGCAGCAAAAGGCACACCCTGCTCAGGAGCCACCACACGCTCAGTCTCCACATCACGGGAGAAGAGCCCGGTGCCTTGCGCGCAAGGAGAAGCCCCCTTCTCCCCCGCTGGCTTGGCACCTCAGCCGCCGCCTCCTCCTCCTCCTGCGACGCTAGGCGCTCCTCTCCCAGCCCCTCGCCTTCCGCCAGCCATACAACTTGGACGGCTCGCCAGTAGCTCCGGGCGCCTTGCAGGCTCCTAAAGTCCACATCAGCCAGGGCGGGGAGAACACCGACGGGCAGCCGCCGCCTCCCGTCGACGGAGGCTTCGGATCCCCGCCTCGAAAGGGAGACCTTCTGCTGGCCGCGATCGTAGTCCTCCTCGCGCCTTCCACCCAACCCGACGACGCGCCCCAGGGCTTAGCAGGGGAGTCGCGAGAGCCACTCCATCCCGGGCGGATCGCCGCAGCCCTTTGGGGCGATCCCTTCTGGCGCCATGACTTGCGTCTGCTAGGAGGGAACAAGCGGGGAAGCCAGATCTCCAGATCGCCACGGAGGGAAGCAGACTCGGGATCCCAGCCTCCTGATCTGCCTCATCTCCCTTCGGTCACTTTCTTCTTCTTCTTCTTCTTCTTCTTCTTCTTCTTCTTCTTCTTCTTCTTCTTCTTCTTCTTCTTCTTCTTCTTCTTCTTCTTCTTCTTCTTCTTCTTCTTCTTCTTCTTCTTCTTCTTCTTCTTCTTCCCTCTCTTTCCCCCTCTCCAATGAGCTTCCCCTTCCCGCTTTGGAGGCTGTTGCGAAGAGGAGACCAAAGTTGCCCGGCGCGGAGGCTGAAGCCAGAGGCAGCCGCTCTCGCCGCTCTCCGCTTGTCCGAAGTGGCTCCAGTCGGTCGCTTGGCTGCGCTAAACTCCCACCGACTGGCTGACTGGCTGCCGAAGAAGGCTTTGGGGGAGGCGAGCAGGTAGCGCCTCGAGCGGGACAAGCTCCCCGCGAGGGATGTTGGGGGTTGTAGTCAACCCAGCCCGGGTGCTAGGAAGTGCCCACAGCTCCATGGCTTGGGGGAAAAACGCCTTGGCTCATCATCGGAGCCATAGTTTAGAAGGCTGCTTCCCCCCCCCCCTCTCCCCATCGTCACATGTCTAATATTTGATGAGCTAGAAGAGAGCTGGAAATCCCCAAGAAGGATGGGGCACACCCCTATTTCCCAAATAATTTCCTGAAACGTCTAGCCCAGTGTTTCCTGCATTGGTTGACACTGGCTCTCCAGGATTTCACACACAGCAATGAACCTGGAAAGCAGATGCTTAGATAGATAGATGATTGATTGATTGATAGATAGATAGATAGATGATAGATTAGATAGATAGATTTGTAGAGTTGTAAGAGACCACGAGGGTCATCTAGTCCCTTGCAATGCAGGAATCTTTCTACTGAGGTACAACAATCATACCCTCCAGCTATGGGTTGCACTCCCCATCCTATCTAACAGCTGCATGACAGGTAGAAAATAAACAGGTGCACTGTTCCCTCCATAAAAAGAAGGGGTGGGGAAAATCCACTCTTCAAACGAATATAAAAATAGACCTAACTGAAGATCAGACTGAAGGCTTATCAAGTCTAGAATTCTGTTGTCACACTGGTTGGCCAGATGCCTGTGGGAACCACATGGGATCGAGTTGGAAGGGACCTAGTCCAAGACCCTACAATGCAACAAATTGCAGCTGTCCCTTATCGGGAACAAACCTATGACCTTAGTGTTATTAGCACCATGCTCTAACCCAGTGTTTCCCAACCTTGTGCCTCCAGCTGTTTTCGGACTACAATTCCCATCATTCCTGACCACTGGTCTTGCTACCTAGGGATGATAGGAGTTGTAGTCCCAAAACATCTGGAGGCACAAGGTTGGGAAACACTGCTCTAACCAACTGAGCATGAGCACAAGAGCTTCCCAGTGAGAAAATCCAGTGAGAGCCCCTGTGGTGTAGTGATTAGGGCAGAGGTTTTCAACCTTTTTGAGTCCACAGCTCCCTTGACCAACTACATTCTTTTCATGGCACCCCTGTGGGGCTCAGAAGCCCAGTTATGTCACTCTTTGCCTTTTTCAAACACCCTCCCTTGTGGAGGGTTCCTCCAGCCTCCTCTCCCCTCTCCTTGGGAGTCCTTTAGGCAGCTGCAGCTTCTGCCCCTGGTCTCTGAGCACACCGCCACCCCTGTGCCACAAAGAGAGATGCCTCCTCACACTGGCCCTCAGGAGATTGAGAAGCAGCCTTGATCAGCCCCAGAGGCACCATTCGCCTGGAGAGCTTGTAGCCAGGGGTTGCTGCAACAAACAGCTGTGCAAGGCTTTGGGAGGCAGAGACACAAGAGGGCATCAGAAGAGGGAGAGAAGGAAAAGAGGGATAGAGGCCAGTGTTGCCTGTGGCCCTCCAGGGTGCCACGGCACACTGGTTGAAAATACTGGGTTAGAGTATTGGGCTAGGACATTGGAAAGCAGGGTTCTGGTCCCCACTCGGCTGCAAAGCTCATTTGGTGACCTTCGGCAAATCACTGTCTCTTGGCCTAACCTACCTCACAGGGTTGTTGTGAGGATAAAATGGAGAGGGGAGAACCGCTTATGTCACATTGAGTGCCTTGGAGGAAAGGTGGAATATAAACCAAGTGTATAAGAGCCCCAGCACATAGTATTTCTGGAAACAGGGGCAGACTTCGGTAATCTTTCATAGTATGGTGCCAAACGTGATCTCCTGTGTGGGGCCAAATTTTGGTGGCCCCAAATGGATCTTCTCAGTTAAGGATCTTCTCAGTTTTGCACCTCCTTGGCTCAGAGCCTGTGTAATGGAACTGCCCTAGATCCAGTGCTGCTGAAAATGTGCCTCTGATATTGAAAATGATGCTGCGGAATCATGACAAGTAGCGTTTTAGAGAAAAGGTGTTTAAGACATGCTAAAAAAATTCTGAAATTATGCAGGGCATGGAGAAAGAGGTTAGAGTTAAAGTCTCCCTCCCTCCCTATTGGGGACATCCGATGAAGCTGAATGTTGGAAGGTTCAGTATGGACAAAATAAAATATTTCTTGACACAGCACACAGTTAAACTATGCAATTCGTGCCCCCCCTCCCCCAAGATGTAGTGATGGCCGCAATTTGGATGGTTTTAAAAGATGTTTAGACAACATCTTGGGGTATAAGGCTACCAATGACTGCTAGCTCTGATTCCAAAGTCAAAGGATATCAGTTGCTTTTGTGTTCAGGTCCTGCATGGGGGCTTAGCCACTGTGAGAACAACATGCTGGATTAGTGGTATATTATTATTATTATTATTATTATTATTATTATTATTTTCTATATCACCCTTCACCCAAAGTTCACAGAGCAGTTTACAATATAAAAACACAAAGATGCATACCATAATAACAAACAAAAACACCAACAACAGTTTAAAAGGCAAGAGATTGTTTAATTAGCCATTATTTCTAGGTTATCTTTAAAATCTGTCATATTAAGAGTTGTTTTAAAAGAAAAGTGTGAAGTCATTTCTGTGTCATTTGCATGACCATCTCATTTTCAAGATATTAGTAAATGTAGACATGTGTGCAATGTTTGTTTCTTGGATTTTTCCAATGGCATAATGTTGTGGGTGATCGTTTAGCTAAGCATATATTTCTATGGAAATATATGAGTGTTATAAGGATGTCAGTATATTGATTTTATTAGTCGACTAGCTGGCCCTGCCACGCGTTGCTGTGGCTAATCCCTGTGACTGCCACCACCCTGTGTTGATCCATGACATATCCCCCCTCCCCCAGGCTTTCCCCTGTGATTTCCCCCAACCTGTCCTGTCCCAGACGTATCACGCCCCCTCTTCCCACCACCCCCGGGTCATCCCTTTTTGAGATTGGAATTATGACAACTTCCCCCTGCAATATAAAGTTTTGCTGTATCAGGAAAACGTGATCTATTTTGTGTTTATTTGTAGGATATATGTTGGGGTTTCTATTAAGCCAACCTGTAACCGGATTTTGGCACTGCTCCTGCTGCTATTAGAAGCTAAGTCATGGTTTGACTTACCATTATATGTGAAAACCCAGACTTATGGTTTGCCTTGTTCCAAACAATCCACAAACAGTAGGCAAGTTTTGTTTCCTTCTTTTGGTTTGCTTGGGAGATACAAAGCAAAAGTCCAGGTTGACATGTAAAACGTTTTTAGTAGTGCTGCACCAGAGGTAGTTTGAAGAGGCCTAGGGCTGTTGTGGAGGCGGTCTGGTTCGTGGGGGGTGGTGTTATCGGTGGCGGGATCCATGGGTGTGTGGATTGGTGTGATCTCCGGGGTGGAGGGTGGGTCTCAGGAGGTGGCGGGATCGCTGTGGGTGCGATCCATAGGGTGTGTGTGTGTGTGGAGTGGGCTTGCTCAGGGCGGGAGAGGGTCACGGGAGGTGGCGGGATCGGCGGGTGTGGGATCCGTGCTGTGTGTGTGTGGAGTGGGCTTGGTTGGTGGGGAGGGGGTCGCTGGTACGTGATCTCCTGAGTGGGCGCGGGTCCCTGGGGAGCGGCCTGGTCTCGGATCTCCGTGGCGGGCTTGGTTCCCTGAGGAGCGGCTTGGTCTCGGGGCGGTTTGCTCTCTGTTGGAGGCGCGGTCTCCGGGGCGTGAGGGATTGTGGGAGTATGTTTGTCCGTTGTTCGTTGAATGTCCACTGGAGGGCGCAATTTTTTTACCACAAATCCAGGTTTTTACCTGTGTTCGGTGTGTCAGCTGGTCAGTGTAAGTGCATGATTACCTGCTCACATGTGCCTCTGAGGTTGTGGCCAAATTTCAGGACGATCGGGTAAGTGCTTGTGGGAGAAAAGTGGGGAATAATACACATGCACCTTCACCATTTTTATATATATAGATTTGAGGTTTGCAAAGGCGATTCTTGGAAAATAAAATATAGCATTTTCCTACACAGCTGCTGTTATTTTTTTCCTGATTGCTTTTGCAGCTGGCTTGATCTCACTTGTTATTTCCAATCTTGCTTCATATCTTACATCTTATAAACATGGGAACTGATCCCTGAGTACAGCACAACCTCTCAACATATCATTTGTTCATAAATTTATTCATTCCAATGTATCAGCAGTCCTGCCATATGCTTAGAAACCTCCCAGGGCAGCCAAACCCCAATTAAAAAACATAAAATTGAATCCATATAATATAAGAAAATCAATTTGGAACGTAAACACCATCAATAACAATTACAAATCCCCCCAAATCCAACAGCAGGCTCTAATAAAAGACCTCACACCTGGAATAAAACACACTTTTCTTGTAATGCTCACATCACAAGAGCAATATGGATCTAGCTGATTTTTTTTTTAAAAAAGGACAAAACAAGCTGATGTGCTGAATCTCTCTTGGGAGGCAGTTCCATCATCAGGTTCCCACTAAAGGGTCCCACCCATTTTGTGGGCCAGCCTAAGATCTACCAATGCTGAACTTAGAGCAAGGCCCTGTATGATGACTTCCGTGCATTGGTTGTTTCATACAGGAGAAGGCATTCCCTGATACATCCTGTGTCAGGGACTGGGATGAAGAGGCAGAGGGATGGTGAGGATCTCTCCCCCCCCCCATCTCCTGTAGATGACAGGAGGGAGATAGACTGTTTTGAATTGCAGCCAAACAATGAGAAAGATAACAAGGTAGGGGCAGTTGAGCAGCCAAGCTACGCTGAATTGGGAGAATTAAGGGAGGAAGGAGAGCAGCCAGCGAAGACTTCAATAAACAGTGTGGAAGATCCTCCGTCCCCTAGGACACGACAGCCGTTGAAGGTACAAGAGCAACGTATGCAGCAGCATTTGGCAACTGGAGGCTTCTGGTGCTGTTGGGGAAGGGGAAGGGGAAGGGAGGAGGAGCCAGGGTGAGCAACTCCATCATGGAGTAAAGACTGGAATTCTTTGTTACCGCAGTGACTAAATAAATCATACTTAAACACTTTCTTGTTTTCTCCTGGCTCCTTGAAACCATCGGGAGGGGAGGGAGACATTCCTCAGGCCTGACATCCTGGGGTGAAGCTGATTCAAAGGCCAAAAACACCACCTTAAATTGTTCCTGGAAGCTCATTGGTGCTCTCATGCCCACACTCCTAAGTATTCAAAATACGACTTCACACTTGCAGTCTGAAGAGGTACAACCTCAGTCTACCACTTCAATGACATTTCTCCAATGAAAATAGGGATGTCCTATTTTTCATGCTGGCCACATGACTTGGAAGCTATACGCCGGCTCCCTCGGCCAATCATGCGAGATGAGCGTGCGACCCCAGAGTCGGTCATGGCTGGACCTAATGGTCAGGGGTCCCTTTACCCTTTACCTTTACCTTTTTATCTGGTGCCTCAGAACATAACCTGGCCATATCTGCTGCTTCCCAATCTTCTGTCCTCCTAACCCTAACCAGAACATTTTAGTTTGAATGAGACAAATGAAACAAGACTATACTGATAGGGAAATGCTGAATTCTGAGAGCACCTGAGGCAGATAAAATTCATCTGTTTAAGATATTTAGATTTTAAAGCTGCAGTCCTACCCCTTCAATGCTGCCTCTCTCAGCTGGCCTACAATGGTAGAGAGAAGTGTCCCTGGTGTGGGAGCTCTGGTGGAGGCTTCAGCTATGTACCAGCAGATGGACAGCGAAGGACCTTAGCTCAGTGGTAGACTATTCTGGGCACCACTATTTAAGAAGGTCGTCGAGAAGCTGGAACATGTGCAGAGGAGGGCAACCAAAGTTATCAAGGGACTGGAAACCAAGCCTTATGAGGAACAATTGAAGGAGCTGGGTATGTTTAGCCTAGAGAAAAGGAGACTGAGAGGAGATATGATAGCTATCTTCAAATATCTCAAGGGCTGCCATATGGAAGAGGGAACAAGCTTGTTTTCTGCTGCTCTGGAGGGTAGGACTCGAACCAATGGCTTCAAGTTACAAGAAAGGAGATTCCGACTCAACATCAGGAAGAACTTTCTGATTCTGACAGTAAGAGCTGTTTGACAGTGGAACAGTCTCCCTCGGGAGGTTGTGGACTCTCCTTCCTTGGAGGTTTTTAAGCAGAGGTTGGATGGCCGTCTATCATGGATGTGTTAGCTGAGATTCCTGCATTGCAGGAGGTTAGACTAGATGGCCCTTGGGGGTACATTCCAACTATACAATGATATGATTCTATTATCTCTTCTTAAAAGCCTGGTTGGATAAGTCGTCAGTAGGAACTGAAAATATAATAGAGATGATGCCTGTCTGATGTGTAATGGGAGGGAGTTCCAAAAGGTAGGTATCACCACACTAAAGTCTCAATTCCTACTTCTTTTGGAACAGACCTCCTGATGGAAGCCCTCTCTTGCAAATTGCAATGATCGATTGGTTTAAAAAGTGGTGAGATGACCTTTTCCCAGGGTTCCCTTGGGAGATAGAATAGATATTGTGAGGGACAGGGGATATCGCGAAGTCCCTCCCCTCCTGAGTTCAAGCCAATCACCGAGCACAGGGGAAAGCAGAGAGAGTTCCGATTCCAGTGGGGAAGCAGGAAGTCGTGTCCGAGGCTCAGGCAAGGTAGAGGAGCCAGGGTCCCAGGTGGGACAGGAAGGGGCGAATAAGGGGGGGAGACCCATCCCCCCAACGCCAGAACTACGCAGAAAGAGGAGGGGAAAGAGGATGGGTCTGCCAAAGCTTTTGTGTTGGAGAAAGACGCGCCAAAAGCCATTAGGAGGTTCTGAAACCGACTGATCACATCACTCCGTGTAAATAGCAATGACTTCAGCACTGTAAATACGCAGCACCAATAAAAGAATAAAATGCAGAGCTGCGTAGCGTCGTTACTCTGAAGTAGTCCACTCCGGCCACTGTGACAGCAACCTCCTAATCCTTTTTGGGCTACTTTGGAGTTGCCGGGATGAGCGTGTCAGAGGCGGAGAGATGGCGGCAGATCGCGGAGCAAGCCCAGCAAGAACTGCAGCAGCTGTCGCTGCAGGCGCAGGGGGAATTGAAGGCAGCTAAAGAAGAGACTAAGAAGGTCCAGGACGACCGGCTACAACTTGCGGAACAGGTGAGAGCGCTACAGGAAAGAGAGCAGGAATTAAGGGCGGTGGCGGTAGACCTCCAAAACAAGCTGGATGCAGAGAAAAACAAGGCAGGAGGGGCACCCCAAGTCCAAGTGCTGCCAGGAAGGAGAGCCGGGACGCTAGTAAGCAAGTTCAATGGAGACCCGAGGGAATATCAGGGCTTTGAGACTGAGATTGTGTATGCTCTTGAGCTGCACCACGCGGAGTTCCCTGATGATGAGCACAGGGTAGCGTTTATTGTGGAGCACCTTACCGGGGCAGCCAGGGAGTGGCTAAGACCGTTAATCGCAACAAAGAATCCTTGCATGAAGAATGTCAAACTATTTCTAGAAGGTTTGAAAACGATGTATTCGTCCGATAGTCATATGGACCAGACTAAGGAGGAACTTCATAATTTACGCCAAGGAAATATGACAGTTCGCGCGTATTGGGCGAAATTCACCATGCTGGTGCACAGATTGGGGTGGGAACTAGAGTCACCCCCAATGCAAGCGGCGTTCTACTTGGGGTTGCATGAGGAGGTGAAGGATGAGCTCTCGAGAGGTCCAAAGCCCAGTAATATGGATCAGCTGAGCAAAGCGGCTCTGGCGGTGGGGGTGAGACAGGAATCCCGGTGGAGCGACAAGCAAGCAACGCGCGCAAAGCGGGCTTGGTTCCCACGGTCGCAGGAGAAGCCACTCCCCCAACAACCCTTTCAAGCCACGCCTGGGGCCAGTCAGGACCAGGAACCCATGCAGATTGATAGCGCGCGCGCGCGGGCTTTTCAAACCCCAGCGGCGCCAAGACGCAAGGAAGGAAGGGGTGGGAATTGCTTTCTCTGCAACTCCCCCCAGCATCTCGTCAGAGACTGCCCACATCGCAGGGAGTGGCAAGGAAAGGCGGGAACGGTTGTGCCCTCCCCCACTGACGCAGCACCACAGCAGGGAAACGGGAAAGCCTGGCTGCAGGAGACAAGGGGCAGCAGCCAGGCACAGTCAGCAGACAACAGCCCCAGCCCACCCACCCGCACAGAGAGGAGCAGAGCCAGCCCACCCCTCCCAGAGCAGGAGTGGTTCTAGAAGTGACGCTCACGCTCCCAAATGGCTATCCCCTGACGGTCCTCGCCCTAATTGACAGTGGTGCCTCAGCCAACTTCTTCTCGAGAAACTTTGCAGAAGAGCACCAGATCCAGCTTCTGCAGCTGGATTTTCCCCTGCACGTGGCAACCATTGACGGCAGAGAGCTGCTGGGAGGGGCCATCACTCATCAAACCACCCCCATGAGAATGACGGTGGGAAGGCACTCAGAGACACTGGCATTCAACGTCACAACCATCTCAGACCCCCCCATCGTCTTGGGCATGAGCTGGCTGGCGCGCCACGACCCCTCCATCAGTTGGCACCAGAGATGCATCACTTTTGGATCGGACTTTTGCCTGGAACATTGCATGCAGCACCAACCAGGGGAGGGGCCTCCGATAGCCACGGTGGCCACCATGCACATCAAAGGGGGTGAGGCGATACCCAAGCCGTACTGGGACCTGCAGGAGGTCTTCAGCGAAGCGGAGTCCGACCACCTACCCCCACACAGGCCTTTTGACTGCCAGATCAACCTGGTGCCAGGGGCAACTATACCCCCAGCCAAGCTGTACGCCATGTCAGACCAGGAACTGGAGGATCTGCGCGCTTTCATCGACAAGAACCTCAAGCGGGGGTTCATCAGAGAAAGCAAGGCAGCAGGGGGCAGCCCAGTCTTCTGGGTGGACAAGAAAGACACGCAACAGCGCCGTCTTGTGGTGGATTTTAGACGGCTGAATTCAGTAACAGAGCCAGTGGCTTTCCCCATGCCCAGAGTGGATGATCTCCTGACAGCGGCACGCAGGGGCAAGATTTTCACCAAGCTAGACCTGAGGGGGGCGTACAACTTGATCAGGATCCGGGAAGGCGATGAATGGAAAACCACGATGTTCACGCCTCTAGGCTCTTTTGAATATCTGGTGATGCCCTTCGGGTTGCAAGGGGGCTCAGCATGCTTCCAGGCCTTCATGCACCACGTCCTGGGGTCCCTCCTCTTCAGGAAATGCTTGGTCTTCCTGGATGACATCCTTATCTATTCCGATGACCCAGTGCAGCATGTGAAAGATGTCAGGGAGGTGTTGCAGCGCCTGAAGGAGAACCACCTGTATGTGAAGCTGGAGAAGTGCAAGTTTCACACCAAGGAGGTGGACTTCCTGGGCTACAAGCTGTCAGACAAGGGGCTGGCGATGGACAAGGACAAGGTGCAGGCCATCCTGGACTGGCACAGCCCCAGGACGCGCAAAGATGCCCAACGCCTACTAGGCTTCGCCAACTTCTACAGGAAGTTCATCAAGAACTTCTCTCGCGTTACGGCTCCCATCACTGACTGCCTGAGAGGCAAGCAGAAGTTCAGGTGGACACCAGAGGCGCAAGCAGCGTTTGAAAGCCTCAAGAGGGTGTTCGCCTCAGACCAGAACCTGTTCCACGTGGTTCAGGACGCGCCCCTACGCGTGGAGACAGATGCTTCTGATAAAGCTGTGGGCGCCATTTTGTTGCAACTGGATGCCAACAGAGAGTGGAGACCCTGTGCCTTCTTCTCCAGGAAGTTGACCCAGCCAGAGCGAAACTACACGGTGTTTGATCGGGAACTTCTTGCGATCCACGCTGCGTTCCAGCACTGGAGACACTTCCTGGTGGGCGCCAAGCACCCCATCCAGGTGTGCACAGACCACAAGAACCTGGAGTTCTGGAGAACTGCCAGGGTGCTCAACCAGCGGCAGATACGGTGGGCAGAGTTCTTCTCGAACTTCAACTTCTCCATACACTACATCCCGGGAGAGCAGAATGTCAGGGCGGATGCCCTCTCCCGCAAGCCAGAGTACATGGAGGAGGAGGCGCCACCGGCACCCAGGCACATTTTCCCCCCGTCAGCATGGTCCTGCGGAGCAGCAGTGGTGAGCGAGGCGGAACTCACAGCACTGACGGCAGCGGATGAATTTGCCAACCGCATCTTCAGAGAACTGAGAAGGGGGGGGGGAGCAGGCAAAAGACTTTGCAGAACGCAGGGGGCTGCTTTTCTACAAGGGTGCACTGTACCTGCCCACCACCCAGCTTAGACGTACGGTCCTCAAGCAGATGCACGACAACCCAACAGCGGGTCATTTTGGGAGGGACAAAACCGCTCACCTAGTCATGAGACACTTCTGGTGGCCAGGGGTGCGGGAGGATGTGAGGGATTATGTAAGGGGCTGTGACACCTGCCAGCGGGCAAAGGTGGTCAGAGCGCCACCAGCAGGTTTGCTGGAGCCCTTAGCCACACCGCACAGGCCGTGGGAAGTAGTGTCCATGGACTTCATCACAGACCTGCCGTCGTCCAGGGGCAAGACCGCAGTGTTGGTGGTGGTGGACCTCATGTCCAAAATGTGCCACTTTATACCGTGTGCCAGGGCGGTCTCTGCAGAAGAGACAGCCAAACTGTTTGTGGATCACGTATTCAGACTGCATGGATTACCGTTAAGGGTTATTTCGGATCGTGGCCGCCAATTTGTTTCCAGGTTCTGGCGGCGGCTCATGAACCTCCTGCAGGTGGAGGTCAGCTTGTCGACGGCTAGACACCCACAGACCAATGGACAGGCGGAGAGGGTCAACACCATTCTGCAGCAGTACCTGAGATGCTACGTCAGCCAGCGGCAAACGGACTGGGTGGATCGCCTGCCACTGGCAGAATTTGCCTACAACAATGCGGTGCACGTCTCCACAGGGGTGTCGCCCTTTAAGGCCAATTACGGGCGTGACCTCAGATCTTTCCCAGAGAGGGAGGGGGAGGAGGAGGAGGAGGGCCCACAGGCTGAGGATTGGGCAGAGGAACTGGAGACGGTGCACCAGCAGCTCAGAGAACACTTGGAGAGAGCCAAGGAAGCGTACAAGAAGGGGGCAGATCGCCACAGGCGACCGGGGGAGGTCATTAGGGTGGGGGACAAAGTTTGGTTGTCCTCGGAGGGCCTTCCCATCAGAGGGCGATGCAAAAAGCTGGCGCCCAGAAGGTTGGGCCCCTTCACGGTCACGCAACAGGTCAACCCGGTGGCATACAGGCTGGCACTGCCAGAGGACATGAGGGTGCACCCTGTGTTTCATAGATCGCTGCTGTCGCCGTACAGGGAAAGCAGCAGGCTCCGAGACAGTGAACAAACCCCTGAGGGAGGGGGGGAGAGGGAAGGCAGGGAGCAACTCAATGAGGCCATGGCCATCCTGGATTCAAGGTGGGGGGTGGGGGGACTGGAGTACCTCATGGCATGGGAGGATGCTCCACCGTCCCAGAATGAATGGGTCCCAGCCACTCAGATACAGGAGGAATTCCTGGTAGAAGAATTTCACGCCCTCTTTCCCCATAGACCCAAGCCCTGGCACATGGAAAGGGAGGGGGAGGGGGAGGAAGCACGGGAGAGCAGTTCACCATGGCGCTGGGAAGCGGAGTTTGAGGAACCAGAGGATGAGGTATGGGTGTCACCGAGATCCACCCAGTCAGAGGAAGGAGCAGATTGGCAGAACATTTTTACCCCCACCAGCTCTGACGCCACGGACTTTTTGGGATTCCCATCCTCCCAGGCGGAAGGGGGGGGCTTGCAGGACTGGGGGGAGGTGTTCACACCAACGGGCTCGGAAAGCACTGAGTTCTTAGGCTTCCAGTCGTCACCGACACCTGGGGGGGACCTGGGGAGGGGTGAAGGAGAGCTTGGGAGGGGGGTGGATGTGAGGGACAGGGGATATCGCGAAGTCCCTCCCCTCCTGAGTTCAAGCCAATCACCGAGCGCAGGGGAAAGCAGAGAGAGTTCCGATTCCAGTGGGGAAGCAGGAAGTCGTGTCCGAGGCTCAGGCAAGGTAGAGGAGCCAGGGTCCCAGGTGGGACAGGAAGGGGCGAATAAGGGGGGGAGACCCATCCCCCCAACGCCAGAACTACGCAGAAAGAGGAGGGGAAAGAGGATGGGTCTGCCAAAGCTTTTGTGTTGGAGAAAGACGCGCCAAAAGCCATTAGGAGGTTCTGAAACCGACTGATCACATCACTCCGTGTAAATAGCAATGACTTCAGCACTGTAAATACGCAGCACCAATAAAAGAATAAAATGCAGAGCTGCGTAGCGTCGTTACTCTGAAGTAGTCCACTCCGGCCACTGTGACAGATATTAATGCAGTTTAAATCCATAATATGGATATGACCAGAAACTACAGAGATACAGTCATGTTATGTCCGCTTCAGGATGCGTCTTTTCGGGATATGGAGGCGCTGAACCTGGAAGTCCCGGAACAGGTTACTTCCAGGTTCGGCGCATGCACATGTGCAAAAACACTAAATCGTGCTTTGTGCATGCGCAGAAATGCCGAATTACATCATGCGTCTGCGCAGATGCGGCGCTTCAGGGTGCGGCCTTTTCAGGTTGTGAATGGGCCTCCGGAACGGATCCCGTTCGCAACCAATTGTCCCAAGGAAGAACCTGAAACCCATCTAAAATCAGAGGAGAAATGCAGGATTTGAGCCTCTGACATACAAAGGGGAGGAGAACATGACTTAATATGTGAGGCACTATAAGGATTTGTGTGGGAATGTCTTTCCAAACAAATAGCAACAAACCTTTAAAGGGCCCCATGCCATCGTATATTTTGATCATGCCACATGAGCTCGGCCTAATGATTTGTTTTATTTTCTCTTTTGCTCTTCCCTTATTACATAGTTCCTGTTTCCTCCGCCTTTGAAATGCATTAATTGGTGTGGAAACAATGGTGTTCCTTGCACGAAGCAACCCAACTAATGCCCACGTGGACAATTTGGGGATGATGAATATAATGACTTGCGCGTTTTATTGGCAGTGCTAAAGTTCCTTTGTGGTTACCTTCATCAGGTTTCTCTCCGCTATCCTGCTTCGTTTGCCCTAATGAACATTGTGTGCCATCAATAGAAAAGGATGGCGCTTTGTAGGCAGTCACAGGCCAGGCCAAATTGCTCTCAGTCAGATCAAATCAGAATACACAGCTCGGCTGGCTGGTGATTCAGAAGAAATCCAAATCCAAACTGCTATGTCCTGGCCCTCAGATGATTGCATTGGCCAGTGCAGTGGACTGTTCCTGGACCCTCAGGCAGAGGCATACCTAGGGGTTGGCAAAACACCCCACCAGGGGTGCACACCTGGTGGATGGGTGTGCAAAATCACCTACAGACTTTCCAAGTGTCCCTATTTTCCAGGGCCGGACCCAGATTTACAGAAGCAATTCTGGGTTTTGATTTGATCCTGGAATGTTCTGCTTTTCCTTAGGACAGCCCTGTTTTTATCAGAGAAACGTTGGAAGGTATGGAGCTATGCAAGATAAGTAACTATACAACCTTTAGAAGACATCTGAAGGCAGTCCTATATAGGATAGATTTTATGGCTTATGTTTTATTATGTATTTAGATATGTTGGAAGCGGCCCAGAGTGGCTACAGCAACCCAGTCAGATGGGTGGGGTACAAATAGTGAAATTATTGTTGTTGTTGTTGTTGTTAAATAAAAAGGTAAAGGGACCCCTTACCATTAGGTCCAGTCATGACCAACTCTGGGGTTGCGCGCTCATCTCGCATTATTGGCTGAGGGAGCAGGCATATAGCTTCCAGGTCATGTGGCCAGCATGACAAAGCCGCTTCTGGTGAACCAGAGCAGCACACAGAAACGCCGTTTACCTTCCCGCTGTAGCGGTTCCTATTTATCTACTTGCATTTTGAGGTGCTTTCGAACTGCTAGGTTGGCAGGAGCTGGGACCGAGCAACGGGAGCTCACCCCGTCACAGGGATTCGAACCGCTGACCTTCTGATCAGCAAGCCCTAGGCTCAGTGGCTTAACCCACAGTGCCACTTGGGTCCCCCAGTGAAATTCTGTTACAGACGCTTCAGGTTACAGGCACTTCAGGTTACAGACTCCGCTAAACCCAGAAATAGTACTTCGGGTTAAGAACTTTGCTTCAGGATGAGAACAGAAATCGCATGGTGGTAGCGCAGCGGCAGCGGGAGGTCCCATTAGCTAAAGTGGTACCTCAGGTTAAGGACAGTTTCAGGTTAAGAACAGACCTCCAGAACGAATTAAGTTCTTAGGACAGCCCTGTTTTTATCAGAGAAACCAAGATCATGGCCACTGGTCCCATCACCTCCTGGCAAATAGAAGGGGAGGAAATGGAGGCAGTGAGAGATTTTACTTTCTTGGACTCCTTGATCACTGCAGATGGTGACAGCAGTCACGAAATTAAACGACGCCTGCTTCTTGGGAGAAAAGCAATGACAAACCTAGACAGCATCTTAAAAAGCAGAGACATCACCTTGCCTACAAAGGTCCGTATAGTTAAAGCTATGGTTTTCCCAGTAGTGATGTATGGAAGTGAGAGCTGGACCATAAAGAAGGCTGATCGCCGAAGAATTGATGCTTTTGAATTATGGTGCTGGAGGAGACTCTTGAGAGTCCCATGGACTGCAAGAAGATCAAACCTATCCATTCTTAAGGAAATCAGCCCTGAGTGCTCCCTGGAAGGACAGATCGTGAAGCTGAGGCTCCAATACTTTGGCCACCTCATGAAAAGAGAAGAATCTTTGGAAAAGACCTTGATGTTGGGAAAGATGGAGGGCACTAGGAGAAGGGGACGACAGAGGACGAGATGGTTGGACAGTGTTCTCGAAGCTACGAACATGAGTTTGACCAAATTGCGGGAGGCAGTGGAAGACAGGAGTGCCTGGCGTGCTATGGTCCATGGGGTCACGAAGAGTCGGACACGACTAAACAACAACAGCGCAGCGGCAGCGGGAGGTCCCATTAGCTAAAGTGGTACCTCAGGTTAAGGACAGTTTCAGGTTAAGAACAGACCTGCAGAACGAATTAAGTTCTTAACCCAAGGTACCACTGTATTTGAAACACGATTCAAAAAACCTGCAAACACCCTCTAAATCTCTGGATACCCTTGAAAAATGCTTTAAAAACCGCAGCAGCCCTACCAGAGGGGCAAGAATGGTGTCAGTCTTCTTCATTGCTGGAGGACAGTGTGTGTCAGGGACTGGCTGGATGAGGAGGAGTGGTGGAAGCCACCTGACCAAGAGGGAGAGGATTTGGACCTGGGCTCCTGGTGATGGGAAGCTGGCCACACCCCAGAGAAGGGGACGAGCTGGGAAATACAGGCGGCAGAAAGCTTAAGAGATAGTGAAGAAGAGGAAACAGACAGGTGCCCCAGTACAGAGCAGAGGCAGGAATCAGATAAGGCAACTCCACCACAGAGCCACCCTGACAGATTCTTTGTGGCAGTCTGCAAGCCCTCTCACCCCCAAAACTTGGCACCTGTTGCATATTGCCAAGCAGAGAGCCAGGCACATACCCAGAAGGTCCCTTGGAGTTCACCGTAGACAGAGGGAGGAGACTGAGACAGAGGGCTAGGGAGTGAAGGGGGAGTTACAAGTCAGCAAAGACAACTACTTCATCTGGATAGAAGCAACTCTTAGGGCTGGTGAAACAAAGATTGTGTACAGACCACTGGTCAGCAAACTTTTTCAGCAGGGGGCTGGTACACTGAGAGCCAGTGTGGTGTAATGGTTAAGAGCGGTAGACTCGTAATCTGGTGGACCGGGTTCGCCTCTCTGCCTCTCCACATGCAGCTGCTAGTCACCTTGGGCTAGTCACACTTCTCTGAAGTCTCTCAGCCCCACTCACCTCACAGAGTGTTTGTTGTGGGGGAGGAAGCGAAAGGAGAATGTTAGCCGCTTTGAGACGCCTTCGGGTAGTGATAAAGCAGGATATCAAATCCAATCTCCTCCTCCTCCTCCTCCTCCTCCTCCTCCTCCTCTTCTTCTTCTAGCGCTAAAGTTTTTTCTTATAACATTTGCGGGTCAGATTTAGAAGGCGATTAGGCCAGAACCGGCCCCCAGGCCTTAGTTTGCCTACCCATAGACTACACTATACCTTTAAAGTACTTTTGAAGCACATTCTTATCTCAAAAATATTCTGGGCCCTGTAGTTTACCCCTCACACTGTTACAACTCCCAGCAACCCTTAACAAACTACAGCAATCAGAAGTCTTTGAGGTAAATAATGTGCTAGGAATTGTGCTTTAAAGGTACAGTGTGCCTGTAGCTTAAAGAAGCTATTTTTGTATTTTTGTATGGATAACTTGAAAGCAAATAAGCCTTCAGTTTAATCAGTTTAAGAGGTAGATTAATCAGATAAAACTATGATTTATTGTTGAGAGGGTCAATTTTGATGAGCAAGGGCTCGTTTTAATTGGTGCAGCTGAGACCATTTTTATATTTTGAAGTTACTTTATTTTTGATGTTCTCCTGTAATAGGGAATGCAGAAAATATGATATAAACGACGCCTTTCCTTTAAAGGATGAGCAACAGGTTTTGTTCATCCTATCCCTCATTACCTTTCTGCATTTCAAAAAGGTACCTATTATAAATTGAGGTTTGGTGATATGCAAATTTATTTAGCTTTAATCCTTTGGTTTGCACTATTGGATACAGAGGGTGTTACTTTAGAGTAAACTTTATTTATATGACATTGTTTCTATCATACATTGCTGAGGTATAAAACTCAAGTTGCTTTGCAAATAAAGCAAACTAACAAATAAACCACACAAAATTTAAAAGCAGCCTCACAATATAACCAATGAACCAGCCAGCCAACCAAAGGGTTACTGAACAAAGTCATAATCAGAGTAGACACACTGGGTGGTATTCAGCTAAGTTTTACTCAGAGTAGATCCAATGAAATTAATGGACCTAACTTAGTCATTTCCATTAGTTTCAATGGGTCTACTCTGACCCATTGAATATCACCCATTGAAATCAATCAACCGAAGCTGGTCATGATCTCCATTGACTAAAAATCTAAGCTAAACTGTCAGCTCAGAACAGCACCACCGCAATAGCTTAGCTCTTTAGCAAGTTAATTAAAATATGAATATCCTGGCTTTGTAAGAGATCAGCAGCGTATTAGGACTATTATTTACAAACCATGAAATGGGTGGTAATGGGGGAAACAATCTGCTCTTCACCCTCAGCCCCTAGCAATAGTTCAGTGCAGATGGCTATTCATGGACATACCAATGCATGGAATAGAAGAATGTGAATGTGTCCACCCTCCATGTATTAATGAGCTCTTCTGACTAGGGGCTTCCAAATTTCACGATCCTGCCCCATTACCATTTGCCGATCACCATGGGACTTTGGGGGTTTGGGATGGGTTTTTGGAAGACGCCTGTGCGTGAATTTGTTTTATGTGTGTAGATCAGTGTGCACGCTGACCAACGCACAGCCTTCGCAGTAAGGCTCTGCTCCGATGGCATGAGTAGTCACGACGATCGGTAGATTCTTATCTGCTGCAGCCTTCATCCGCCTTCACAGCCGTTGTAACATACCGTTTGTTATCATCCACCTGTTCTACCATTGAGGACTTCTTGGATCATTCTTTGCCTAGCTCCTTCCCTTTGACCTTACCACCTTGGGTAACCCTGCTGGGAGTACGAGATTCCCGACAGCTTCACTCACAAGGGTCATAGGAATGTGCAAGCCCACTCACCACGACGAGGTGATGATCCAGCGAGTGAGAATGAGCTCTTCTACACTGTATACAAGTCATGCACTGTTGTGTACAATGCCTCTGCATAATCTGTACCCCACATTCACTGCCCGAATCAAGGTGGCACAACATTGCGAGGATCCATAATTGAGAAGATTTGTTTTGGAGCAACAAATTTTACTCTCATGCAAATGAAGGATTTCTAAAGTTTCTCCCTGCTTCATTGTTTTCAGGGTACAGAATGTGCATGCAGAAATTGAATGTGGACATGCAGTTTTTACACAGGTAGACTCGGTGCAGAAGAGTCCATCAATGTATGGACATCAAGGGATACAATCCTGCTTGGTCCTTAGGTATCTACAAGCACCCCACTGCTTGTCCCGAAGTAGTTGGGCCTTCACGAGCATTTCCACTGAATTCTCAAATCTCTCTGTGTGTGAAATGCAAATTCTTGCCTCCCACTCCCACCCTCCAAAAACAGAGAAGGTTTTCACAGAGCAGCCTCCACTGTCAAGGCACTCTGACATAGGAAAGCCCCCTCCCCGAGTGGCAGAGCTTCATCTCTGGCACCGGGGAGCGGAGAGCAGGCAGGAGCGGGGCTGGCACACGTCCTGGGAGCGGGGCGCACCACCCACAGAGGTGTGCCATGCGTCCTGGGGGCGGGGGGATGCAGCCTGCAGGGGCGTGGCACCCAGCGCAGGCGGGGGGCAGCCGCAATGTCACCCTGCTAGGATTGCGCTGCCGGGGGTGGTGCGATCCCCCAACTCCTCTTCCTCCGCCAGTAGCCCCCCCCCCCCCCGGCAATTTGCCTGGGATTCACTTAAACTTGGAGCCAGCCCTGGAGAGAATGTTTGTCTTTTCTCTTCATATGAAACTATTTTCAGGAAGTATTCAGTTGCACACTGGCAAATTCAGGTAGCACAATTATAGTTGATAGGGAGGTTTTCTGCAACAAACCCACATCCCCCAAAGATCAGATTTTTACCAATAAGGCAGGTAATGGGAAAATGCACTGGGAAGTTTGGGATAACACTTGCTTTGATGCAACAGTAATTGAACCTCCCCACAAACAAAGCAGAATGGATGCTTTTTAAATGGCCAACACCATCTCATCTCTCTGAAAACAAATATGGATAATCCCAATAAACAGGTCATCTGGAAACACCCTTAGATTCTCTTTCTCCCTCCTTGTGTGCTATTTCTCTTGAACACATGAATTAGCGCTAAAGTTTTTTCTTATAACAATGCCATTATTGAAAGTGCCGGCAACAGAGCTGCTGTTGTGTGGGAGGATAAAGCAAACACTTTTGTAACATGTCATGGGGAAAATTTAATGTAATAACTGGCCCACGGTGAGCAATAAAAAAAAAAAACACAAAAGGGTGCAATGAAGTGAGCCAAGCGACTGAAACAAAATAGTAATAAGCTGTTTGGGTTTTCTTTTTTGAGGGGGGTGGAGGCATGAAAAAGAGAATTAATTATTATTTTCATCTGAAGTTGAGAATCACAATACATCTGATTGACAGCATGGTCTTCTGTCTCTATTCATAGGGTTCTATTCAATGAAACCCTACTTTGAGTAGACCCACTTGAAATGAATGGACCTAAGTTAGTCATGCCTATGAGCTAGGAGCAGCACAAAATGCCACGCGTACCATTTCATGGAGGACTGTAGTTCTGCTTTAGGATATCATCTTATCCCAGTCAACTTATTCAAACATATTCAGGGGTAAAATTCTAAAAAAAAGGGATGTGCCAGAGTTAACGCTTGTGCAGATGCTCCTCCTCTAATGGGATATATGAGAGGACAGATAAATCTGTAGTTTTGGTTCTCACAATATCTCGCTTTTCTGCTGTCAGAGCTGGGAGGTTCCCACTGCTGCTCTGCTCCTCATGTCTCGCTGCAGAGCTGGGTTTAGGGGACCACAACAGGTTCGGTCATACAGGGTGCACAGCCTCGGGGGCACTACAGCTATGCTGTAGAATGGAAGGCAAGAGGTGGGGAGGGAGCACCAAATTTTGGCATTGTACAATTACGATTCCAAGCACAATTCAAAGTGTTGGTACTGACCTTTAAAGCCCTAAACAGCCTTGGCCCAGTATACTTGAAGGAGTGTCTCCATCCCCATTGTTCTGCCCGGGCACTGAAGTCCAGCTCTGAGGGCCTTCTGGCGGTTCCCTCACTGTGAGAAGTGAGGTTACAGGGAACCAGGCAGAGGGCCTTCTCGGTAGTGGCACCCGCCCTGTCTAAAGCCCTCCCACCAGATGTCAAAGGAAAAAAATGAATACCAGACTTTTAGAAGACATCTGAAGGCAGCCCTGCTTAGGGAAGTTTTTAATGACTGATGTTTTAATGTATTTTTAATCTTTTGCTGGAAGCCACCCAGAGTGGCTGGGGAAACACAGCCAGATGAGTGGGATATAAATTTATTATTATTATTATTATTATTATTATTATTATTATTATTATTCTGTTGAAATTTGAGACTCGAAGGTCAGCCACTCCTGGCTGCTAGGTAAAAGTAGGTATCAACAACCTGGGTGCCGATGACTTGGGGTCAGAGATGCCGACTTCTGCCCAAGATTGAGGGCCCCCCTGATGTGTGCCGTGTGTGACTTCATGCACCCATTGTGCATTGCACATGTGTGACATCATGCACATGACATCACATTGTCAGTTGGAGGATGAACACATTGCACAATGTGGCACAGCTTCAATGGCCGGTGGCTTTCCCTCCCTCGTGCTCAGAAGGAGCCAGTCAAAGAAGCTGTGCCACGCTTGGCTCCATGCTCAGACTCCTTGGTCCCCTCAACATTGAGGGGCCCTGGCCCCCTTCCAACAGATATTGGGGTGGGGGCAAAGACACCTCAGCCCAATAGTGTTGGCACTCCTGCTTGGGATTACTTATGAAAGAGGGCTGGAGTAGTGCATAAAGGAAGGAAATGGTGATGGGAGGGTTCATTCTGGAAGAAGACAGATGAGGCAACAGACTGAAACAAGGGGAACCGGCAAAGAGGCAGCTGAAGTGGTGTGCTCCAGGTGTTGCTGAAAAGTTGGTGGTTTTTGTTTTTTGCAAAATTGCAAAGAAATTGGATGCTTGGTTTTCCAGCTGCACAGTTATGGATAGGAAAGTGCTCCAGAAGGTCATAACCACAGCCCGAAAGATTATCGGTCATCCTCTCCTGTCTCTGGAAGAACTATACAACTCCCGTTGCCTTAAAAAAGCAAATAATATTTTACAGGATTCATCTCATCCTGAATATCGTCTTTTTGCACCTCTGACTTCAGATAAGAGATACAGAACAATTAGATCAAGAACAAATAGATTAAAAAACAGTTTCTATCCAACAGCTATAACCACCTTAAATGCTGTAACTAAGTAATATGATGTGTGTGTGGGGGGGGGCTGTAATTGTGTTTTTTGTTTGTTTTTTGTTTGTATAGGATGGCATTCAATTTCGTTGTACTATGTACAATGACAATAAAGTATCTATTCTATTCTATTCTATTCTATTCTATTCTATTCTATTCTATTCTTTTAAGCTATTTCTGAGGAAAATCAGAAAAAAACAATGCTGCTGACATGGGCTGCCGGATTTTCCTGGACATCTCGACAATTTTCGCCCAGACACTGCTTGTGGCTGCAGTATTACAGATATATACAGTGGCACCTCGGGTTAAGAACTTAATTCGTTCTGAAGGTCCGTTCTTAACCTGAAACTGTTCTTAATCTGAGGTACCACTTTAGCTAATGTCGCCTCCTGCTGCCGCCGCGCCGCCAGAGCACAATTTCTGTTCTCATCCTGAAGCAAAGTTCTTAACCCGAGGTACTATTTCTGGGTTAGCGGAGTCAGTAACCTGACACATCTGTAACCCGAGGTGCCACTGTACAGGAAATTCTGTCAATCCTACTCCATGATGATAGGAGTCCAGTAACATCTGGAAAGCCACACAGGTTACCACCCCTGACCTAAGGTTAGGTTAAGTAAGGTAAAGGACCCCTGGATGGTGAAGTCCAGTCAAAGGTGACTCATCTCACTTTTCAGGCTGAGGGAGCCAGCGTATGCCCACAGATAGCTTTCCAGGTCATGTGAGCAGCACGACTAAATAGCTTCTGGCGCACAGAGAACCGTAAAGGAACAAGGGTCTGGCATGCACCCATTCACTCTGCTTTTGTTCATCTTTATGGATATGCATCGCTTTTGCTGCACTTGGTGGACATCTTGCAAGTGCATGAATTATTGGCACACGCAGAATGATTAAATGTTCACCTTGACTTAATGTAGGGACAAAATCTCTCACCTTCATTCTGCTGAAGTTTCCCAAGATGCAGAGTCCTTTTAAAGTGAGTGATATGCAGCTGTCTGTCTGACCCGTCTCCAGTCACTGGAAAGTAACTAGACCATATGATCACCGGTTCCATATCCCTTAGCACAATTCCTTACCATATAATGATCCTGTGGTTCATAACACTTGACAAAAAGGAGCCCACTTATTACTAAAATTACAGCACTTCAAAAGCAACTTCTTCAGAAATCCAGTCCCCGTCTATGGGTCACTGCTACCCTACCAGTTATAAATGTTTCTAAGCAGAAATGGAGGTACACCAATGGATATTTGTCTAAAATGTGAAGAGTTTCCTTTTCCCCAATGAATAAAACTGGTATCTGTATTGAATTTGATAAAAAATTTTTTAAAAAAAGCCCTCATTTTAACTGTTTTTATACATGTAATGTTTTAAAATTACTTTTATATCTGCACTTCTTTTATAAATGCTTTTATTGCATTATGAAATTGCCTTGAGATGGTTCTTAGGAAGCAATCCTGATGACCCCCCAGCACTGGTCCTTATTAGCTTGCACTTGCTGTCCATATTGGCACATATTTCTGGGCCAAGTTCAATGTTCTTTTATTAACTTAAAAGGCCCTTATCAACTTGGGTCCAGGATACATTAAGGACCACCTTATTCCTTATATACCTGCCCAGTCGCTGAAATATCTGGGAGAGAGTCTCAGATAGTCTTCTCCCATGGCTCAGATGCATAGCTCCCATTCACCAGATGTTGTGCATTTATTATAGTCCTCCTCATTCTGTGAAACTCTGTTTTGGCTGAGATTTGACAGGCCCCCTCCTTGTTGAACACCACATGCCAGACAAATCCTATTCTGCAGGAATTTAAGGAGGTTTCCTGTTCTTATTATTACTTTATATTGATTTAATAAAAATGTTATTAATGTTCTTTCCATGTTTTTTTTTTTTTTTACAATTTTTATGTACAGTGGAATCTCGGTTTATGAACACCTCGGTTTACGAATTTTCGGTTTACGAACGCCGCATACCCATCTGGAGCAGATTAATTCACTTTCCATTACTTTCAATGGGAAAGTTCGCTTCAGTTTATGAACGCTTCAGTTTATGAACAGACTTCCGGAACCAATTACACCCATGCCTCGGGTTAAGTACGCTTCAGGTTGAGTACTCCGCGGACCCATCTGGAACGGATTAATCCACTTTCCATTACTTTCAATGGGAAAGTTCGCTTCAGTTTATGAACGCTTCAGTTTAAGTACTCCACGGACCGTCTGGAACAGATTAATCCACTTTCCATTACTTTCAATGGGAAAGTTCGCTTCAGTTTATGAACGCTTCAGTTTATGAACAGACTTCCGGAACCAATTGTGTTCATAAACCGAGGTACCACTGTACACCACTTAACAACTTGGGTAATCAGGTAGCCTATAAATACCTTAAAATAATAAATAAATGTGTAATCATGTGCTGTAGATTAGGGGTCACCAACATGGTCTCCCCCTCCCCCCGCCTGAAGCTTTTCTTAGTGTCCGCAGGGTCCTTTCCACCCTGCCCTGTCGAAATAAGGCTTGAGATAAGCATCTTATTGTGAACAATTGTACTGCTGCATATTTATTATTACAATCCTTGGGGAAGAACACTATAATGAGGGGGAACCCCCCCAAAAAAATTGCTCAGTATGGACTAAACATCTACAGCGGGCTTAGAATGATGATTGAGGGCCTAACTATATTTGTCATTAACAATGCAATTAGTAATCCAATCATGCGTTTTATTATAGTGATTGTTATCAAGATTGCGGCAACTTTCAGATTCTCTTCCTAATGCTAATTACTGTGCTGGGGGAGGGAGATTTAATGGAGATTACAGCCGGCGGGGGCGGAGGGGGGGAAGAAAGCTTAAAACTCCCCTCCTCATGTGCTGTGATACTGATAACAGTCACCTGCAATTTGCTGCACCTGGAATTTGATGTTTGAAAAACACACACAATATGATTGCTGTTCACATAATTCACATGTCCTTGTTGTTTATATAAAAAAATTAATGATTTGCAATGTACAGACTCTTTATATTCAAGATAATTTTACTTTCATAAACATATAACTGAGAAGAACATATGCTTATTCACTTTGTTCCTTATAGAAAGCACAGGTTTCCCTCTATTGACATTTAGGGATCTTTCTCTGTCTGCCACCCCAGACAGACACACACTGTCCTCAGCAGCATCCAGAGAAACCTCTCTCAGAAGCCACCCTCACCCCCAGAGAACGGGGGGAGAACAAAAAAAACAACAGTTACTTGAATAACAGTCACAACAAAATGCATGCCTCTCTCATGTGACTTGCAGTAGCCAATCACATGAGAGCTTTTACCAAAGTAAAAACCCCATGCTAAAAATACACAGCAATTCAACATAAGCGAACATTTCCATTTCAGGAAATTAAACTATTATCCTTAGCAGTTTTAGACTCTGACTATAGGAAAGAGGGAGAGAGGGGAAATGGAAAGGAGTATGCTAGAAGAGGCATGGCTGGCTGGAAGAATCTAAAAGCAGAGCACTCCACACTGCAACGTTTTGTTGCCTGCCCCATTTGTCATTGATAATGGCCATTGATGGGCCTA
The DNA here is from genome assembly GCF_963506605.1 of Zootoca vivipara. Lineage (NCBI taxonomy): Eukaryota > Metazoa > Chordata > Lepidosauria > Squamata > Lacertidae > Zootoca > Zootoca vivipara. The sequence goes on from NC_083291.1 coordinate 15,167,442, forward strand.
TTTCCTGGGGACAGATCTACATCCCAGACTAAATTCAAAAATATGTCCCCCATAACAATTAGTTTTCAAACAGGGAATTCTTCTGTCCATGTCATCAAGCAAAATGATATTGCACCATTAAATGTGTCCAATTAAAGTGGAAATATACTGTATTTAGCAGTCATCGTTAGACTGTGTGCTCTCAGCATATGCGAAACATCATACCCCGGCTGCTGCTATTTATTATTATAATGTTGCCATTTCCAGCAATAAATATCATGCTGCTTGATGGATTCATGATCTTAATTTCAATTACATGAATAGTCCTTTGGATGCCAGATGGTAAACTTAAGCAATCAAGTCAGTGGTGAGGCTAACTTTGCAACTAAATGAATTAACTGCCATGCCCTTTCCAGTAATTTTACATATGAAAAATGCCATACCAAAAAAACCCAGTTGTAGTGTGTTAAAATACCAGAATAATTCCTGAGCCTGTCAGCTTCGCTAATGGCGATGGAACCTTTTGTATGATATACATTTCATTTATGAGCCTTAACGGTATTCTAAGGCAATTATATGCTTGTCTAAGCATTTCCCCTCATTTGGACGTTGGTGTCTTGATTTTCCTTAGGACTCAAAATAAATTTCAGTTTTGTCATGATTTGCTTTGCTTTGCAGAGATTATGGACCCTTTTCTCTCATCCTTGTTTAAAATAGCACAACTCTTTGCAAAAACAAAAACCCTCAACTCTGAAAGAGGAGGGAGGAATACGAAGAGGAGCCTGGCAATGGAAAATGGATCCAACTTATTGGTAACACATATCAGAATGTGGAGCTGGAATATACAGATATTAAGACAGGCATGTCAAACCTGCGGCCCTCCAGATGTTTTGGACTACAATTCCCATCTTCCCCAACCACTGGTCCTGCTAGCTAGGGATCATGGGAGTTGTAGGCCAAAACATCTGGAGGGCCGCAAGTTTGACATGCCTGTATTAAGACATTCTTTTAGACTAAGGCTCCCATTTGTACTATACATTTAGAGCTATGTCATAATACATTTAGATCTATGTCATGGTTTCACCCAAAGAATCATTGGAACTGAAGTTTCTTAGGGGTTCTGATAGGTTTTTTTTAAAAAAAACTTTATTAAAAATAATTTAAAGGCAAAAGACGAATGAAGATGAAAAGGGGGGGAACCTTATAAACTTCCAAATTGTTATTATACAACGAAAGTACAGAAGGTATGTATAAACTCACAACACATGAAGAAGGGTTCTGAGCGTTGTTAGGAGACCAGCATTTCTCTTCGAGAACTACACTTTACAGAGTGGTTTAATAATCACTTCCTTTTCCCAGGGAACTTATATCAAAAGGATTCCTTCTGGTTCCAGACCCCTTTTTGACTCAATAAGTTAGTGTGGGGCAATCTATAAGAATCCTGCTGGACCAGAGCAGTGGACCACCTCGGCCAGCGTCTTGTTCTGACAGTGGCCATGGCCAACTAGATGTCTATGGGAAGCATGCAAGTAGGAGACACAAGCACAAGATTACTCTCCCCTCCTGCAGTTTTCAGCAACTGGTATTCAGAAGCATACAGCCTCCAACAGTGGTTGAACTCTCCCATGGAAATCAACGAGCTTTAACATACTTACCTTTGCCTCAAATAGTTTGGGCACTGTCATGTAGGTTTCAGAAATGTCCTCACTCTAAGAATATTTTTTGTTGTTTTCTGGATGATGTCTATGGGATAATTTAACCTCCCCCCCCCCCACAAAAAACCCACAGAGAAGGTTTTTATCAGAATTAGGAGCTGCTGCATTCTCTAAAGTGTCTGATAACCATACTTTAACGATGAATTCTTTTGTCATGTAAAATTAATTTTTGCCCATCTGTTTCTAGATTGTAGACATCTGGTCCCAAGGTACTTACCTCCCCCCGCCCTTCTCAAACCCCAGGGGAATATGCACACTAATTTTATACTCTTCTCGAAGTCCTGCCTGAACATTTCTACTTAAGCGAAACTTTTATGGGTCTGATTTTAATGGGATATACAGCAGAATCCTCATTATTGTTGGCTTTCAGGTGATATACGAAAGGTTCCATGGACTGGATCCAATGGAGAACAATGGTGGATCCAGAGGCAGCCTTCCATGGGTGAAAGGGAACATTTGTATCCATTCCTTTCCTTGGATCCAACCACCTATGTCAGGCGGAGAAATCTGTGGTCCTCCTGGTGTTTTTGGACTCCTGTCAGCCAGCAGGTCAGGGTTGATAGGAGTTGTATGTATTCTGGCAACATCTTGAGAGTCTGCTCATCCTGTCAGTGATGGCTATGTTAGGCAGCTGTCTCAGGCTGCAGTGGCTGGATCCCCTCATTGGAGGAAAGAGCTGTGTGTCTTTCAGCTGCTAGGCTGGTTGACTTCTGTATGTAGAGTGTGTGAAAGTGAATCTTGTCAGGGAGAGAAATATCTTTGGCTGGATCTGCTGCTATATGCAATATGTAACACACTCTCTTTTTCTTCTTCTTACCAGTGTAGACTCATTCACACATAATAGTCATGACTTCATGTCACAGGAATCAAGTGATAAAGAAGAATGCCTGACTCCAGCCCATAGAAAACATATTAAATGCCTCTTAAATGGCCCAGAGACTTACTTTTCCATTGCTAAATGTGTTCAACTGCAACAGCATCATAGGACTGGGCTGCCCATTTCCCTTGAAATTCTCAGACTAGATCCTTCCAATCCTGTCACTCCTGGCGCTGGAGAGACAGTCTATTAAACCACAAGTCACCTTGCTTATGAACATCTGCGTCTGTTCCACTACATTCTCTGACTCATCACTTTTGTCCTAACCGTGAAAAGACTTTGCTGAGAACAAGGGAGATTCCACCCCCACTCTCCTGTTAATGATAGACTGGAAGCAACGAGAACTCCTAAACCATCTAGGCATTATCCCTTAGGAATTCCTTTCCTGAACTCCACGCTGAGTGGTTTTGAAATGAAATAATGAGGGGATCTGGGCAACATTTCATACGGTGTGGGATGGAGTATGTCATTGATTAGTCAAACTGAGATGCCTATGGTGGCTTTCTGATGCGAACCTGTGTGGGTGCTTCATTCTCTCTTTCCCCATGTACAAAACACAACATGTGCCTTCCACACAAGGGGAAAAAAAACTCCAGGCTCCTAACTTAAGAACTAGCTTATTTGAAAGAGGGGGGGGGAGCACCTGAGTAGAAATGGGATTAGACTTGACACAGCACTGGGCAGGATTTATTTCTTTAAAGGGAATGTGGAACAACACCCTAGTTTATTTTTTATTTATCATTTTTATTAATAAAAATCAATACAATTTATCAATACTACAACCAATAACATTTTCCCCATCTCCCCCCTCCCCACGCCCTCCCTCTACCACCCTCCTCAGACTTCCCTCAGCTCCCTTATCTGATTTGTTTATACATATTGTTTCTGCATGTTATATAATTGTACATATCATTTCCCTATTTGTTCATATACTTCTAATAAAAAGTTGTGTATGTTTATTCAAAGCCTGCCAGTGAATCTAAATCTCTTTGTTGTTTATTCAGGTAGTTTGTAAAAAGTTACCATTCTTCCTTAAATTCCCGATTGTCCCTTTCACGTGATTTATATGTTAATTTTGCCAGTTCCACATAGTTCATCAATTTTTCTTGTTGGCAAGAACAACACCCTAGTTTAAACACTTGCCCAGATGCTGACGCTGTGGCCATCCTTGTGTGGTGGAGGAGGAAAAGGTGCACATCACTGCTCTTCCCCATTCTCATAACCTGTGATGCACTCACTCCTTTTGCTATTTGTCTGACCTGAATTATTCTTTCTTCTCAAAAGGCTTAAATCAGATGTTTGGAGCTGCAATTTTCTATGCATCATGTATCCTGCCACTTAATCAGTTCAGTTGCCTGGATGTTTGTCCTGTGAGATCTTCAGCCTTGGATCCCTAAATATTGCTGGACTACCACTCCCATTACTACCCAGCCTAGGCAGTGATGAAGGATGATAGGGATTTTAGTCTAGCAACTATTACTACTTGGGGACCCAACAATGAAGAAGCCTGCTAGCAAAAATTTTGTTGTTGTTTAGTCGTTTGGTTGTGTCCGACTCTTCGTAACCCCATGGACCAGAGCACGCCAGGCACTCCTGTCTTCCACTGCTTCCTGCAGTTTGGTCAAACTCATGTTCGTAGCTTCAAGAACACTGTCCAGCCATCTCGCCCTCTGTCCTCCCCTTCTCCTAGTGCCCTCGATCTTTCCCAACATCAGGGTCTTTTCTAGGGAGTCTTCTCTTCTCATGAGGTGGCCAAAGTATTGGAGGCTCAGCTTCACGATCTGTCCTTCCAGTGAGCACTCAGGTCTGATTTCCTTCAGAATGGACAGGTTCGATCTTCTTGCAGTCCATGGGACTCTCAAGAGTCTCCTCCAGCACCATAATTCAAAAGCCTCAATTCTTCGGTGATCAGCCTTCTTTATGGTCCAGCTCTCACTTCCATACATCACTACTGGGAAAACCATGGCTTTAACTATATGGACCTTTGTAGCAAAAATAGACAAGCTAATTCGGACTGAGGGGAACGGTTCTCAATTCAGCCTACACCCACTATTTGGAAGGGAAAGAAGATATAAAAAATACATAGAATCATAGAGTTGGAAGAGACCACAAGGGCCATCCAGTGCAACCCCCTGCCAAGCAGGAAACACCATCAAAGCATTCTTGACATATGGCTGTCAAGCCTCTGCTTAAAGACCTCCAAAGAAGGAGACTCCACCACACTCCTTGGTAGCAAATTCCACTGCCGAACAGCTCTTACTGTCAGGAAGTTCTTCCTAATGTGGAATCTTCTTTCTTGAAGTTTGAATCCATTGCTCCGTGTCCGCTTCTCTGGAGCAGCAGAAAACAATATTTCTCCCTCCTCCATATGACATCCTTTCGTATATTTGAACATGGCTATCATATCACCCCTTAACCTTCTCTTCTCGAGGCTAAACATACCCAGCTCCCTAAGCGGTTCCTCATAAGGCATCGTTTCCAGGCCTTTGACCATTTTGGTTGCCCTCCTCTGGACATGTTCCAGCTTGTCAGTATCCTTCTTGAACTGTGGTGCCCAGAACTGGACACAGTACTCCAGGTGAGGTCTGACCAGAGCAGAATACAATGGCACTATTACTTCCCTAGATCTAGATGCTATACTCCTATTGATGCAGCCCAGAATTGCATTGGCTTTTTTAGCTGCTGCATCACACTGCTGACTCATGTCAAGTCTGTGGTCTTCCAAGACTCCTAGGTCCTTTTTACATGTACTGCTCTCAAGCCAGGTGTCACCCATCCTGTATTTGTGCCTTTCATTTTTTTTGCCCAAGTGTAGTACCTTACATTTCTCCTTGTTAAAATTCATCTTGTTTGCTTTGGCCCAGTTGTCTAATCTGTTAAGGTCATTTTGAAGTGTGATCCTGTCCTCTAGGGTATTAGCCACCCCTCCCAATTTGGTGTCATCTGCAAACTTGCTCAGGATGCCCTCAAGCCCATCATCCAAGTCATTGATAAAGATGTTGAATAAGATTGGGCCCAAGACAGAACCCTGTGGCACCCCACTAGTCACTACTCTCCAGGATGAGGAGGAGCCATTGATGAGCACATATGCATTTGAGTAATCCCCACTGAGCCCAGCCTCCCATAGCATTCAGAAAAGGTGTTAGGAACAGGCACAGACTAGGGTAACCATCTCTTCCCACTGAAAGGCAGATACAGTCCCAAGATTATCCACAATGATTTCACCGACCCCCAAGAAAACAAAATGTTGTCTCTCTTTACAAAGTTATCTTCACAGTCAGAAAGTGATGATGAGCAAATCGAGCCATTGCTCTTCTCCACATTTTCCCTCCCAGACGTAGAGAGCAAGGAAACAAACAAAAACCAAGCGTGAAAGATAATAACGCACAAACTAGCTCCTATTATTGCAGCAGAGATGATATCGCACTAATGCAAACATTGGTTGTCTCCCAAACAATCAAGGCTTGCTAAAGAAATACATTTTGTTGCTCACATTTTATTTCTGGAAATAATAGTATCTTTGCTTGCAGGGTATTAGCTTCCCTGCTGGTAAATTGATGCCTAAGCAGAGTAAATCTCTCAATTCCTTCCATGAATTATACATCAAATGTTTTGTCGGGCACACCCAAATCTTTCAAAGCAGGAAGTTAGTCAAAAACTATAGTTAGTTCCATTTTCAGTGCAAAACCTTGGTTTCCTGTAGGGACCAGGGGGAGAAATTTGTTTGTTGACAAATTTTAATGCAAATATATCTAGCCTGCACTTCTCCAGACAATATTTCAGGTGGGGAACATGGGGCTCTTCAGAAGTAGCTGGACTCAAACTCCCATCAGCCCTCATCAGCCCCAGCTCCCCAACTCAGTTATCCTTCAGAATTAGATCTTCCATTAATTTTATGATGCAGTTATTCAATAAGAAAATGCTTGCATAGAAAGTATCAGTAAATCCAACTTAACCATAATTGGATTAGACCATTGAAATCAATGGACTTCTGTTCATAGATTTCAATGGGGCTTACTCTGACTCTAACATTGACTATCATTCGGCTTAGGCATTGGTTGTATATCCCTCACAGCCCCCTTGATGGAGGGCTGTCACATGGCAGGGTTAAGCTAAGTATTAATGGGTCACCTGCAAGCTGCAGGTATGAACCTCCCAAGCCACTGAGGGAAGCTCTATGGCTCATGTGCCACATGCTTTGACTTTTGGGCGTAGACTTCCTACTAGACCCCTTTAATGGGGTACCCATTTATCACAAAGTTCTGGGGTGGGAGTGATGCACCTCTGTATGAAGTTATCTGCTCTGTGTTCTTCAGCTGCCAGTAGTCATTGGGGTTGGCTGCAGCCAGGCTTTATCGGGACCCAAGCCCCGCCCACCTGGCTCAGCCGGATTGGCTAGGATTTCAAATAAACCAGGAAAGCCATTGCCAATCTCCAGCGGCCAGCCTGGGAATTCCCTACAGCTGGTCGTCTTGCCCTGTTGTTGCTCCCAAGGGGGGAGAAGCCCAGCGCGATGAGCCACAACAGCCGCCCACCCTGTGACCGGGTAAGCAGTCATTTAATTTACAGTCTACCACAGCAGAGAACACCAAATCTTTGGTATCCTCACTTAACCCTGACCTACCAATGCAGTATACAGCACACAAATAAGTGCCTTCAGGAATCTGTAATGTGGAGCTTGTTGCAAAGTAATCACTGGTATGAAAATGAGGGTGTTGTATAGCGCGTTCTCCTATCAGGGAGAGCGAGAGTTGCGGCCGGGCCAAAAGATATTCCTCTGGGTGGGGGAGGGTCTAGTGTATGTAAGAGCGTGAGTGATTGGGGGCTTTTTGGTTGCTGGGGGGAAAAGTATGTTGCCATTTTTGATTGACAGTAGGTGCCCATTATATTCTCAGCGTCTTGTAGTTCAGTTTCACTTTTGCAAAGGGTTTGAATCTCCCTCCCTCCCGCCGCTTTTTCTGAAGGTTTAGCCTGACATTGCTTTGCCTCTCATGGGGTCGCCTTTTGCAGGGGCCCAGTAGGATTTTTGCCATTTGGCTGATTGGCTGTTGCCATTTGGTTTTTGCCTACTGCTTAGCAAATCATCACAACTTGTTAGGTTGGCGGTTAGTCATTGGTTAATAATGCCTGGTTGGAGGAGGGGTATGGTATGGAGATACCTACCCCTCAATAAAATGCTCCTCATAGAAGTATTCCGTTAAAGGAATCCTGGGGCTATGGCTCTTGTCCGTACACCCCCGCAACAGTGCGAGGGCTTGGGCCATTACAGAGCACGAGCCTTGGGGAACATTTCTGGTCAAGAGGAGAGTGCCTGGGCACAGCTACCTCCTCTCTCACGAGGTGTTTACTTGACTTCCCTAGACGGATAGGGAATTCAGAGCTGGTCCTGTCCCAAGCGGGGGAAAGAATATTAACCAATGCCTAAGCCAACACTATGGGACCCAGGTGGCGCTGTGGTTAAACCACTGAGCCTAGGGCTTGCTGATCAGAAGGTCGGCGGTTCGAATCCCTGTGACGGGGTGAGCTCCCGTTGCTTGGTCCCAGCTCCTGCCAACCTAGCAGTTTGAAAGCACGTCAAAATGCAGGTAGATAAATAGGAACCGCTACAGTGGGAAGGTAAACAGTGTTTCCATGTGCTGCTCTGGTTTGCCAGAAGCGGCTTTCTCATGCTGGCCTGGAAGCTATACGCCGGCTCCCTCGGCCAATAATGCGTGATGAGCGCGCAACCCCAGAGTCGGTCACGACTGGACCTAATGGTCAGGGGTCCCTTTACCTTTACCTTTAAGCCAACACTAAAATTTTAAAGTTGTATTTAAATAAAGTTGTGGCCAAAATTAATGCCAAAAACCCAAACAAAAATTATGTGTGTGGTGTGAGTTATTTAGGGGGGATGTCTGATGGCCTCTGCATGCAAGTCTGTTCTTCTTTATACCCATCAAACCTTGGCAGGCATCTAATCATTGTGACAACCCTAAGAAAGCCAGAGCTGTCATCTTCATTTTAGTAGCTGGGGCTTAGTGAGGGCGAGAGCAGGTTGTCTTCACTTGTATCTTGGATGAGCTTTGACCCAGCCTTCCCCATATGTAGCATGTGCTTTTAACCATTGCAGTACATCACTTCACATGCGCTACGATTTGGGAACAAACGCCTCCACGCCGCTCACATGTCAAGAACATAGTCAGCCAGAGGCCAATAGCTTAAAGAAATGAGCAATCATGCAAGGATGCTCACTGACATTTTTGTAATGTGAATTAATCTGGGAGAAAGAGGCATGGGGGAAGGCGGGAACCGAGCAATTTATGGAACATGGCTACTTTGGGAATGTGCCCTGCCAGTGCCTTCTGTTTTGAAGAGAGGTGCGACAATGGAATGATGTGACAAAGCATGAAACCCCTCAGAGGACGCATGCATGTGCAGTTTCAGCCACTGAACTCAGCAAGTGAAAACTCATCTCCGCCACATTATGGTCTTGCTTGAAACATCACTTCCAGTAAGATCCGGGCATTTGTTTGCCTTGAGAATATATGAGCTCCTCGAAGCCTGGAATGGTTAATTATGGCAATGTCAGTATTTTCTTAGCTGCCGAAGAGGCAACATTTAGAATGTCTTGTACAGTCATTAGACAGCTTTAAATTCCTCCCGGAGTAGCTCATCTCGTCTTCCTTTGTAACTCTCGCAATGCAACCTAATGGCTAGTAAAACCTTTAATGTTGTCACAGATGAAAGGGGAAAGCAGCGTGTGGAGCTTGTTAACATGGGCTGTGACGACCGTTTATCTGATATTTTCAGCACATTTGAAGCGATTTCATTACCACCGAGGAGCTTGCTTTAGGTCTGTCTCTTGCCTGCATTCATTCAGAAAACAACAATGTCAGCAGCACTCTGAAGGAATGTGTCGCCTTGTGGAAGAAGCATTACCTCTGCTCAGAAAACACACCAGCAAAATAGTATGAAGCTCCAAAGGAAAGAAAGTAACAGGGCCACCACCTCCTTCCCACCCAGATTACGGAATCAAGGTGTTAAAGCACTTTGGTATCATTTCCTTAACAATAGACTCAAAAACTATGTTGTATGGATTGCATACCATCTAAAGACTGAGCAAAGTGGTGGTGGGGAATCATTGGGATTATCTTTGCAAACCACAACCTCTTTATTAATGCATCTCAGCCGCAGAGCATATGTCCAGCTCCAAGGGCCTTCTGGCGGTTCCCTAACTGTGAGAAGTGAAGCTACAGGGAACCAGGCAGAGGGCCTTCTTGGTAGTGGCACCCGCCCTGTGGAACACCCTCTCATCAGATGTCAAGGAAATAAACAACTATCTGACTTTTAGAAAACATCTGAAGGCAGCCCTGTTTAGGGAAGTTTTTAATGTTTGATGTTTTTATCTATTATTCTATCTATTATTTTATCTATCTATCTATCTATCTATCTATCTATCTATCTATCTATCTATCTATCTATCATTCTGTTGGGAGCCACCCAGAGTGGCTGGGGGAAACCCAGCCAGATGGGCAGGGTATGTATGTATGTATGTATGTATGTATGTATGTATGTATGTATGTATGCATAATAATAATAATAGTTAATAATAATAATTGTATCTGGAAGGTCCCAGGTTTGATTCCTGGCTAAAAGGAGCAGGCAGCAGGTGATAGAGAGTCGCTGCCAATCAAAGTGCTGCAACAGACATGAGGAACCTGTGTGCCCTCCAGATGTTGCTGGACTCCAACGTCCATCAGCCCCAAGCAACATGATGGGAGTTGTAGTCCAAAAACATCTGGAGGGGCCTAAATTTCCCCACACCTGGAATCTGGTGTAAAACCCTTTCCCCTAGGTGGATTTTTTTTGGGTTATTTATATTTTATTCAATTTGCATTAGAAGTCACACATCAGAACCATTTTTCTTTTAATCCTTATCATTTCGTATGCTTCCCCCATTACTCAATTCCTTCCTCTTTTTCTTTAAAAATAAATAAATCTAGAATGGATTAATCACATTCTTCCTGAAAGGTATCCAAGACAACCTAAGATTCCTAATGGGTTTTAAATTTGGGTTCACCTGGGAATTCAGCCTGTTCTGCAAAACATCCTCAGATGAGAGAATATTTGCTTCCAGATGTCCTTCTTTCTTATACGTTATCTCTTGGCGCGAGTGGATGTTAAATTTCTGAAATGTTATCCCTTGAAAAAGAAGTACCCTCAATAAAGGATATAATGTGGGCAAGGGGGGGGGAGAGTAACTTTTACCTTATGAATATAATCTGTTCTCTTGGTTTTTCTAGCTAATTGTGCTATTAATGTAGCTGTCTTGATGACCGTGAATGGATTTGCCACTGGGCAACTTAATGAGCAGCCAAGGATTTTAACAAAAAGATCCTTAATGTCTTTGAATCTCTCTCCAGTCTTGAGAATGTGAAACATGCCAAATTTTGATGGAAGGACAGTGAAAGGCAATGTCTGTCTGAGTCTGAGATGGGCAGAGAGAGCTGTGAATTTAGGTGGGTGTGAAGTAACTTAGGGGGGTAAATAAGCTATTTTGGGAGTTCAGGGCAGGATCAGTTCACAAAGAGGATAATTAAAAACACACCTTAGTTGTATCCAACTAAGGTCGCATCCACACCATGCTTTAAATCACATCCAACACACATTTAAAACACATGAGCAAAGGATCCTGGGAATTGTAGTTTGTAAAGTGTGCTGGGAATTATTGTAGCTGGGAAGCTACAGTTCCTAGAATTCTTTGGGGGAAGTCATGTGTATTCAATGTATGGTGTGTCCAATGTTCTATTCAAAAAAAGACTTAAATCAATGGACTTAAGTCAGCCATGTCCATTCATTTCAGTGGGTCTACTCTGAGTATGGCTAATGTCGACTACACTCCTAAGGTTACAATCCTAAACTCATTTACCTGGAAGTAAGTCCCACTTAATTCAATAGGATCAACAACTGAGTAGCATGGAATCTTCAAGAAGCCACTATAGCTTTTGATGGTTCTGCTGCAACACACTAATATAACTACCTCTCAGGAAACTTTCAATTAGGGTGGTTGTGTCCTACTTTACATATTAGAGTTCTCTATATGGAGGAGTCCTCTGTCTGAAGGGGGAGTCCTAGGATCATAGGAATGGGAGGAGAACCCTGAGGTTGTAAATCTAGAGTTAGCACCTGGGCAATAGACTGAGCAGGCACTCAAGTCATCATATATATAGCAACACATGGAAATGTTATGCTTATCTGTGTCCTGTTTGATGCATATGTAGCCCACCCTACTTTGAACCTTGGAAGTGAATGGGCCCCAGTGTAGATGGCAAAGCACTGATGTAATATGACCAACTCATCCAGTCCCACTTAACAATCTTGCAGCCCTGTTCTGGACAGCTGAAATCCCCAGACTGCTTTCAAAGGATCTCCACGTTCAATGCAGTAAATCCAAGAGAGAGGTTATCAGAACCGTAGCAAGGCATCTCTGTCTGGGTAAGGTTGCATTTCAGCCCAAGCTGGAAAAGATGCTCAGCGTCACTGAGGTCAGCTGTGCCTCTAGTGATAATGCTGGATCAAAGATCACATTGAATCTGTGAGCCTGAGTTTGGTGCGTGTTCAAGCCCTCCAGATCAAGTAGAACACAACACATCTGGGCAGGCAAACAGCTCAGTAACAATACCTCCCTCGTTTCTCAGTAGAGGTTCACTTCATTGGCGCTTATCTAGTCTGTTATCTACCAGATGCTGATTCAGAGAACCCACTTTCTCACCTGCATTTGATGAAAAGAAGAAATTCAACACCACTTTTGGGTCAGTTTTGCTCTAACTAAGGTTTGCTTTCTGCATGACAACTCTTGTTTAGGAGACAGCAATTCAGAGCCCCAGTTACTATGCAGATTGGCTCCAGGAACTAACTAGCTTGTGACCTGGACATTGGCATTCCTAGCAATGATTTTGAATGTTGATCTGATATGCATGTATAGACACAGACAAACATTCCTGGATTATTCATAAATCAGCCTGACATTTCTACAGGCCAGTCTGTTTGCTTAGGCAACCAACCAACCAACCCTCCTCCCCCCAAATCAATTTTTCTTTAAAGTAAAAATGAGATAAAGCACATGACATATAACCCAGACAGGAACGTGAAGCAGCTTTGCAACTCACAACCAACATTGAAAAAGAAGGTTGGGATTTGATCTCATTCATTTCTGCACTTTAGATCAGCTCTGGATACTGGGCTGCCGGCTTCCTATTATGGGGCCATTCCAATTAATTTTAGGGCAACACAAGACATCAAGTTTGGTACCTTTGGCAGTAATAGTGGTGGTGATGATGATGTAGTAAGATGCACATGGCTGGCCACTAGGAAAGCAGAATGCTATCTAGACAGACTTTTGGTTTGATGCTGCTGGGCTCTTGTTATGTTCCAATGGGACAATGCTTCTAGGATATTATGCCTCAGTGTCAAAGTCATGTCAATACGTTTTCACACTATATACCCCGACTTGAGGTTGAGGGAGGGCCATTTGCATCTGTGCTACAGGTAGCAAAATGTTTTGGGCTAGCCACTGATTTATTTGTTTATTTATTAAATTTGTATACTGCCCTATACCTGTAGGTTTCACAATATACATAATCAAAATGATCAAAACAATTAACAATAGAAATATATTATACAAGCTTTGGGTTGGGTTTTTAGAAGACGCCTGGGTGTCAATTTGTTTATGTGGAAACCAATGTCTCCACTGTGGAAGGACGTTTGGATTCAGAATTGGCCTCCACAGTCACTTATGGACTCATTGTTAAAACAGTGTTTATGGAAGACAATCTTACTTGGCTATGAGTGATCGCCAAGGAAGAAGATAAATTATATAAACTAATAAAAAAATACACTCCCCAACAAAAGCCCCTAAACCAGGGGTCAGCAAACTTTTTCAGCATGGGGCCGGTTCACTGTCCCTCAGACCTTGTGGGGGCCAGACTATATTTTGGGGGAAAAATATGAACAAATTCCTATGCCCCACAAATAACCCAGAGATGCATTTTAAATAAAAGCACACATTCTACTCATGTAAAAACACCAAGCAGGCCCCACAAATAACTCAGAGATACATTTTAAATAAAAGGACACATTCTACTCATTTAAAAACATGCTGATTCCCGGACCATCCATGGGCTGGATTTAGAAGGCGATTGGGCCGGATCTGGCCCCCAGATCTTAGTTTGCCTACCCAGGCCCTAAACAATCCCCCAGCCCACAAATAAAAAATCAAAACAAAAAAATAATCAAAATTAACACACAACACTTCCTCCCAATAAACCTGAGATTGAAAAGTAGGGGCAGAAGGTTTCAGGACTGGAGTCGATGCCTGGGAAGAATATAAACCAGTCCTGTATATGTCTGCTAATACCACTTTTGATCCACAGCAACCTTTCCTTTTCATGGATTGATGTCCCTGCATTTGAGTGGGGAAAACAAACCAAAAAAACTAATAATTTCCAGCTGTTTAGATGGCATTTACGAAGAGCTAATTGGAAATAATCTTGCTACCTTTCCACAGATTTTTAATGAATGGGCACTGGCTTTATACAGGTAAAGGAGCCCATGTTTTGTAGACAGCTGGAAGGAACAGGTGTATTCCAAGTTTTGTAGCCGATTTACATATCTAATTGAATAAATGATCAAAAAATAGATGGGAGTCACACTCTGACGCTTGTAAGAAGAACAGCACTGGGAAAAGCCCTCCCTTCTACTTAACATACTTTGCAATATGTCATTTTGGAAAACTTACTTGGGGAGAGAGATTAGGTATAATTCTAGACAATGACTCAACTCCATCTCCTTGCTGGAAAATATATATATATATATATATGTAGGAACAGGAAGCAGAATGATCATGCACAAACTCAACTGCTTCAGTCTTACAGATTCATAGGTTCCCTGGGTTAACTTGGACAGAGATACTGGTTTGCAAGCCAGGCTGTAATTTTATCACCATAAATTGTTCGGGGTGTTTCAAAGCAAAGAGTAATGAAAAGCTGCTGGATATAGCATTGTTTTTTATTACAAGTGCAGGAGCAGTCAGCTCGCAGTAAAAGTGTCTTGTCGAGCTGACGATGGCCATAGTATTTAAGGAGCAGCTTCAGAGTTTTCATCATCATCCTTTGGAGCTCAGGGGAATCCGCTGCAACTTGCAATACAAAAATGAAACAAATGCAAGGGATCAAACTCTGGGTCAAATCCAGGGCCGGATTTAGGTTTGATGAGGCCCTAAGCTACTGAAGGTAATGGGGCCCTTTCTATGTCCAGCTGTCCTTTGTCAACAACAAATTGTCGCTGTTTTTTGCGTTGAATATATGCTATATGGTAATTTATGGACCTAAAGCCATTTGCGCATGTTTCCATGCAACCAGTTCATGCAGAACGTAGGCACCCTATATATAGAAATGAGCAAACCAGTGATATTTTTGGGAACAGGCTAGCAGGTGGGGCCCATTATTTACATTATAGGAGCCAACACAACACAACACATCCAGGTTTTTTTTCCCTTTAATTTTTCTTGGGGCCCCCAAGAGAGTGGGGCCCTAAGCTATAGCTTGTTTAACTTATATGTAATTCTAGCACTGGTGAAACCCTAGTCTTACCTGTCTGCTTGAACCAGGTTGGAGATGACCACCTTAAAATGATTGCTTAAAGCAGCATAGGAATGTTGATTAGTGATGATGGAACTGACCTTATTGCACGTTGGCACTGGATGCTGAATATGAGCTATCTGCCAAAAAGTGGGATGAAAGTCTTCCTCTCTGCTGAGCTTTCGAATCATGGCTGAATTTTAGCACATGCACATCACTGAAGTAGAAGAAGCTTGGGGGACAGGTCTCACAGGGTGGGGCAAGGCAGGAGGGAGGTGCCTTAGCTGCTCAGTTTCTCTTATTGAGAAACATGCTGTGCATGTTTGTTTTTTCAGGTCTCGTCTTGGTAGTTTGCAATTATTTAATGAATTCTTGTAATTTACAGAGCCTCACTCCTGGGGGCAGCTTGTGGCCTATCCAACCGTCATGAGTCTCCTCAGGCCACAACCATCACTAACCTGTTCTGTTCTTAACCAGAACGTGTCCCTTTCCTGTAGTGATGCTTGCCTGGATAGAGGTGTGTGTGTGTGTGTGTGTGTGTGTGTGTGTGTGTGTGTGTGTGTGGAATATAGCTTAGTGCACAAGTGTAAGAGCCACACCTGTTGCTTGGCTCACTGTTGCATCTGTTTCTGTCCACTCCTGTCCACATGTTTGGATTTGATATCCCACTCACTACCCGAAGGAGTCTCAAAGTGGCTAACATTCTCCTTTCCCTTCCTCTCCCACAACAAACACTCTGTGAGGTGAGTGAGGCTGAGAGACTTCAGAGAAGTGTGACTAGCCCAAGGTCACCCAGCAGCTGGAAGTGGAGGAGCAGGGAAGCAAACCCGGTTCACCAGATTACGAGTCCACCACTCTTGACCTCTACACCACATGTGTCTCCCAGAAAAGCTGTCCATGAAGCAATGTGAAAAAGTTTCCCCACCTTTGTGTGCTTGTCGTTTGCTGGTCTTTTGTGGATCATCACCTCATATTTCTACATGTGAAATGAACGCTGCACTTGAATTTTGCTAATGTGTTTTTAGTTATCTCTCAAATATTTTGCATAGAGGTTCCTCTTCAATAGTCAGTGCTCAACATGTGGATGTGAGGGGCTGGGCTAGACTGGCTGTGCAGCATTGGGAATGGGGCAAGCATTCCTTGTCCTTACTCTATGTTCAGACCCCCCCCTCATAAAAATAATGCATGAAGGAGACTCTGGAAGCTCTCCTAGCAGCAGGTCAATGGTATGGCCTGGGGGGGGGGCAAGGGGAGCCGTGGCTCAGGTGCAGAATTCGAAGGGGGCACAACCTGGTTCCCTTGCTGAGGCTGCCTGGCTGACACCTTCTGGAGCCACAGGGAGGAGAGCTGCACCTAGGCTGGGGCTGTGGGCCTATGGTGGTGCCTCCTTCTCCTCACAGCTGGCAAAGGGACGGCTGTCCCTGGATGGAACTTCTGCCAGTCAGAGCCTGGAATTTCCCCAGCCCATGTTGGACCTTCCTCAGGGCCTCCCTCATGGCGTGTGTCCCCCCCCCCACACTCCCCAAAGGAAAATGAAACAAAAGAGCTTCTCTCTTTCTCTTGGGTTGGCTACCATCACTCCCAGAGGACGCAGCCTGGCTAGCTATCCCTCAGCTACACAGACAGTTGCCCTTTGTCATTCTCTTCACTTCTTTGAAGACCTATTGCCAGAGTAAAAAAAGAAGAAGCAGAACCACACCCACACAGATCAGCCTGTATTACACAAAAATGGGACATAGTTGGGCCTCAAGGGAGTTCCTTAAATTCCCACTAATTGTTTCCAGTTAGCAGTGATCTTCCTGAAAGGTTATATAAAAAAATCAAGTTTCTGTTCCAAACCCTTAATCGAGCAAAGGGCTTTTCTACTCAGCACCCAAACCATTGTACTAAACTGCCATAAAGCATTGATTGCAGTCATAAGGAGCAGAATTGAGAACCCTCCAAGGATGTCATAACTTCATCCTGGCCTTGTATAATGTTTGCCTTCATTACATCATAAAAAAGCAGCTGTAAATGGATTTACGGCATACACTGAACTCTAAAAAATTTTTGCCTTGACATGCGCTGTGGGGGATAACATTAGATTCATTAATCAAGCTGGGCCACAACAGATGCGCTGGATTACCCCTCCTTGCCATGCTTCAAAGTGATAAAGGCTAATATCACTTACAAAGCAAGTCCCATTGGGGGGCTGCCACGCTAGCTTTAATGGCTCAGGAAGTTTAGGGTCAGATTTGTTGCTCATTGTCAGAGGTTGTTGCGGCTACTCTAGAGTAACGACTCTCCACATGCTTGTCTTTTAACAGTCTTTATTGGTGCACTCTATTTACAGTGTAACGGGATGTTGGGAAACATGTCTGCTTATTCCGATGCAGAATCCGGTACTGCCCCCCTGCGCGACTTTCTCTAACATAAGAGTCGCGGGACAGTCAATCTCCTCCCCTTTCTTCTCCTCCGTAATTCCGGAACCGGGGGAAAAGGTCTACGCTCCATGTTTTCCCTTCCCCCCTTCTCTCTTCCCTCTCTTCCTGCCTGTGGGGCCGAGGCTCTCCCATGCTGCCAGAGCCCTGGTCCTCTCTCTCCGTTTCCTGCCTAGCCTCTCCAGAGCCCGCGCTTCCATGGCTGCTAGTGGAGGAGCTGCTTCTGATGAGAGGGGGAGGTTCTCTGTACTCCCTTCCCCTTACACTCATTATCCACCAAACAGAGCCAAACAGGTGTTGTTTGTCTCCATGTGGCAAAGCATTAATTCACAGCACCTTGCGATGACTTAGGTGATTGTGTCCATGCTGTTGTGAATGGTCATTCTGCCATGTTGTTGAGAAAACTTCCTGAGGACAGTGTGCCCTCGCCCTGGGACATGCACCAGCCCTGCTCCCCAGTGCCAGAGCATGAAGCTCTGCCACTGCGCAGGGGTACACATACTCCTAAACATTCTGCAAATCTAAGTTTGGCATCATTGAGGGGCAGTATTTCAATATGTGAGAGCTGGACCATAAAGAAGGCTGATCGCCGAAGAATTGATGCTTTTGAATTATGGTGCTGGAGGAGACTCTTGAGAGTCCCATGGACTGCAAGAAGATCAAACCTATCCATTCTTAAGGAAATCAGCCCTGAGTGCTCCCTGGAAGGACAGATCGTGAAGCTGAGGCTCCAATACTTTGGCCACCTCATGAGAAGAGAAGAATCCTTGGAAAAGACCCTGATGTTGGGAAAGATTGAGGGCACAAGGAGAAGGGGACGACAGAGGACGAGATGGTTGGACAGTGTTCTCGAAGCTACGAACATGAGTTTGACCAAACTGTGGGAGGCAGTGCAAGACAGGAGTGCCTGGCGTGCTCTGGTCCATGGGGTCACGAAGAGTCGGACACGACTAAATGACTAAACAACAACAACAATTTCAATATGAGTAGGAAAATGAGAGTACCCCTAAACATTTTCTTTTAGAAAAAAAAAAAGCACTGGCCTTGCCTATAAAACTCTTATTCTAATTCTCCTTGTGGCATATTACGCTGAGCTCTGCCCTCCTGGATACTTTACTTGAATTAATTTCCTTGGTTCCGTGTTTTATATAAAAGGTGGTCCCTTGCCTGGGTTAGAACAAGATGGTGTAGAACTAAATTCTTACCACAGGAATAATTTTGATTGGCAAAACAGGGTGGGAAGGAAAGGTTAAATGCCTCATTCCTTACTACTACTTCCTGATCTTCATAGCAGCTGCGTGCTACTTGGTTTTAGAAAACACACACACACACCTAAACTGGCAGAAGATCCTGGTCACTGATCATGTCCAGTTTGATCTTCAGCAGGAATTTAAAAGCTGGATCTCCCAGTGACATATTCTCTCCATTCCATTGGCTCTTTGATAATTGATTTCAATACAGTGGTACCTCGGTTTAAGTACACAATTGGTTCCGGAAGTCTGTACTTAACCTGAAGCAAACTTAACCTGAAGTGAAATTTTCCATTGAAAGTAATGGAAAGTGCATTAATCCATTCCAGACGGTCCACGGAGTACTTAAACTGAAGCGTACTTAACCTGAAGTGAACTTTTCCATTGAAAGTAATGGAAAGTGGATTAATCCATTCCAGACGGGTCCGCAGAGTACTCAACCTGAAACGTACTTAACCCGAAGTATGAGTCTAATTGGTTCTGGAAGTCTGTACTTAACCTGAAGCGAACTTTCCCATTGAAAGTAATGGAAAGTGGATTAATCCGTTCCAGACGGGTCTGTGGAGTACTTAAACTGAAAGTACTCAAACCGAGGCGTACTTAAACCGAGGTATGACTGTATTTGATATTGGACAATATTGGACCGTTGACATGCCATGATACTAACCAGATCACCTTAACTGTGTACAAGAACAGGGTGTAGCTTATATATCAGTAGCACTCATTTTAATGCAATTCTAGTCTATTTAAATTTCAGGAACTGGCAATGCAATCCAATGTATGTCTGTTCAGAAGTAAGCCCTTTTGCGTTCAAAAGTACTTACATTTGTGTCACTGAATATACGATTTCGTCTTGAGTAACTGAAAAGACAAAAATCAAAAGAACACACAATGATCCATCATGGAATAAATGTCACATCTGATTTGGTTGCCGTAGATGAAATGAAAGGCAAATAAGTAAAGCGAATTTGGAAAACTGTTACATATTAAAAATAAGGCGCAGCAAAGCGCTAATAGAAACTGGAAGATTTATCACTGGTAATACAGAACCTTGTGTTGGATTGATTGAGTCATGCGTTGCAGAGCCAGTCACTCTGGCCAGATGATCAATGCATTTTTTGAACTCAAAGGCTTTTCAGATTTCAAAACCCACCGACGTTTAAAGGTGTTATGAAACAATACTAGAGTTGGGGGTCACCCAATGACACTGGAAAAACAGGACATCTTCACATCACATAATTAACACATGAAAATCGCTACCACTAGATCTTCATGGATGATGGGTCTTTAACCATAGTTTTAACGATTATATAAAAACAACAACAACAACAACAACAACAACAACAACTGGTCAGCTGGTGACCTGATGGGCTATATCTGGTCTCTGAAGGTGTTCAGGTGTTCCCTTGTCATGCCAATTAATCATACTAAGGGGTGCTGTAGGGACAAATGTGCCAGGTCTACCCTCACCACGATTCGTGCATTGACCTCCAATGTGTCTGAAGCAGAGAGCTGTCTGATCTTCCAGGGTTCTACAATTGGGGGGGGGCACCACCAGTTGGCCTTCAGCATGTGGAAGCCAATGAGTTCCTTAGAAAAAGGATAAAATGCAGCTGCCCCAAATAAATGAAACCCACAAGCCAAAGTAAGTGGATGCTTAAGGATACAGCTCCTCTAAGGCGTAAGAAGTTTACCACTCCTCCCCTAAAACACATTGCTGCTTGGTGCAAAAACTCATAGTCCTGTACATAAAGGTAAAGGGACCCCTGACCATTAGGTCCAGTCGTGACCGACTCTGGGGTTGCGGTGCTCATCTTGCGTTATTGGCCAAGGGAGCCGACGTACAGCTTTCAGGTCATGTGGCCAGCATGACTAAGACGCTTCTGGCGAACCAGAGCAGCACACAGAAATGGTGTTTACCTTCCCGCTGTAGCGATACCTATTTATCTACTTGCACTTTGACGTGCTTTCGAAGTGCTGGGTTGGCAGGAGCTGGGACTGAGCAATGGGAGCTCACCCCGTCGCGGGGATTCGAACCGCTGACCTTCTGATTGGCAAGCCCTAGGCTCTGTGGCTTAACCCATAGCGCCACCCGCGTCCCAGTCCTGTACATAATTGAGCCTCCTCCTCCTCCTCCTCCTTCTTCCTCCTCCTGTAGAATTATAATTCTTAGTCTTAGTCTTAGTCTTGTTTCTTGTTGAGCTAAAGCTTAACAATGTTACTGTGTAAATCATCCAAACAGTGAGCTTTTTACAAAGCTAGGGAAAAAAAAGAAAAAAAAAAGATACCAATTAGAGAAGATGAGGCTTATTTTGTTTCTCATCTTTTCAAATCCAGTTAAAGAAACTGACAATTACAACTCATCATGTGGGGAGATCAGAATGAAATCTTTGCTTTAGGGTGGTCTCTGTACAAATAAGTAATGTAACCACTTTATTTGATCAACAGCATATGAAGAAATCCTTAATTTTCACAGCCATGGTTCCGGATCCTGCCGTGCCAATTGCTTTGCTGCCTCTGAAGAGTGCAGCACCACTAGTTTACAAAAGCAAAATCATTCAATCAGCATTGTCAATATGTGGCTCACAGCGGAAGCAGAAACTTTGTGAGGTTTACCCAGCAAATTCCCACCATTAGTTTAATGTTAAATATCATAACAGTAGCAGTCTTTTGAGAGAGAAAGTATTTAGCAGCAAAATAAAAAAAATAATTCACATATCAGGTTGTAAATGTTGGATATTCACGTAGACTCTAAGAGGCTAACATGTGGTTAAGTTCCTCTACTACTTTAGCATCTTATTTGGCTCCCCAGACAGTATAAAATGCCCTTCAAGCCACATAAGGGGGAGACTCTGGTCAAACAGCCAAGCAGCTCATCTAGAGACCCCTATGCTTTGATCACCTTCTGCTTGCTGTGAGAGACGATGATGCCAGGGAGATCCTGGAAAGAAGCCCCTAGGATGAAATTGGCGTGGAGGTCATCAAAGATTTGGCAGACTTAGCCCTGGATGTTGTCTGATAGTCCCTGGATGTTAAAAACCAGGACAGAGCAGGTGGTCTGCAGATGCTCAGTGACCTTTTCCAACACTGTCGGAACCCTTGATTCCAAATTCTTCTCCTTACTTATTCAATTTATATACTGCCTTTCATCCAAAGATCACAGTGTGGTATATGATATAAAAACACAAGAATATGTATCATAAGAACAACAAACAAACAAACAACAACAACAACAACAACAGTAGGGCTCCCACACTTTAAAAGGCCATAAATTGCTTAATTATTCAAAGACCTGGGAGAAAAGGATAAAAAAAATGGGGTCTGTTATATACAGTATGTAATGAAGGTGCCGGGACGTGGGTGGTGCTGAGCCTAGGGCAGGGGTCACCAAACTTTTTCAGCAGGGGGCCGGTTCACTGTCCCTCAGACCTTGTGGGGGGCCAGACTATATTTTGAAAAAAAAAATGAACGAATTCCTATGCCCCACAAATAAGCCAGAGATGCATTTTAAATAAAAGGACACATTCTACTCATGTAAAAACACCAGGCAGATGCCACAAATAACCTAGAGATGCATTTTAAATAAAACAACACATTCTACTCATGTAAAAACATGCTGATTCCCGGACTGTCCGCGGGCCGGATTTAGAAGGCAATTGGGCTGCATCTGGCCCCCGGGCCTTAGTTTGGGGACCCCTGGTTGCCAATCAGAAGGTTGGTGGTTCAAATCCCTCTGACAGGGTGAGCTCCCATTGCTTGGTTCTAGCTCCTGCCAACCTAACAGTTCAAAAGCATGTCAAACTGCAAGTACAGTGGTACCTCTACTTACAAATAACTCTACTTACGAATTTTTCTACTTACAAATGGAGCTCCATCCGCCATCTTGGATGCGGTTTAGATAGGATTTTTTCTACTTACGAATTTTTAGATAGGGTTGCTTCGACTTACAAATTTTTCTCCCAATGCATTCCTATGGGATTCGACTTACAAATGTGTGTTCGGAACACATTAAATTCGTAAGTAGAGGTACCACTGGACCTAATGCTCACCTTTAATGAAGGTGCCAGGAGAGCCTCCCTGGGGAGAGCCTTCCACAAGCAGGAAGCCACCACAGAAAAGGCCTATTCTTGTGTTGCCACCCTCTAGACCTCTCACAGAGGAAGAAGGGCCTCAGATGATGATCACAGGGTCCAGGTCAGTTGGGGAGAGGCAGTCCTTGAGGTATTGATTTCCTGAGCCATTTAAGGTTTATAGGTCAAAACCAGCACTTTGAATTGGGCTTGGAAACTAATTAGAAGCCAGTGCAGTCAAGCCAGCATTAGCGTTATATACTCAAACCGTCTTGCCTTGGTGAGCAAGCTGGCCACTGTATTCTGCAGCAGCTGACGTTTCTGAACTGTCCTCAGAGATAGCCTCACATATAAACACATTGCAGTAATATAACCTAGAGGTTACCAGAGCATAGATGAGAAAAGTTAGGCAATACCTGTCCAGACAGGGCACAGCTGGGCCACCAGCTGAAGCTGATGAAGGCACTCTGTACCACCAACATCACCTGAGCCTCAACTGACAGTAAAGGATCCAGAAGTATGCCCAAGCTGCATACCTGCTTCTTCAATGACACATTTCAGTGAATGCCCCCTAAGACTTCCTGACAAAATCAGCTCGGGGGGGGGGGATGAGGAAGCCCCCAGAGCATACCAGGGGACGTTCCACTATGTCGAGCAGAAGTTGTTGTACTCACAGAATGACTTCAATGGGTGTACTGAATAATAAACTTCACAATTTAGAGGACTATTTGGGAAAGATCCAGCTCTAGGGAAGGTGGGATTCAATGCAACTAAAACTGAGAACAGAATGACTGAACTCCTCAAGACTGAACTCCTCAAGAACAGAATGCCTGAACTCCTCAAGATAGTAAGTTATTGCCAGTGCTCGGTAGTTGAGCATCTAAACTATTATAGCCTTTGTAGAGGACCCCATTCCAGCTATCATAGTGCCCCCCCCCCACATACCCAGCATGAGTTTGTGAAAGAACACACTTGGTATGCAAGAAGTGGAGCACTGTTTTTACCGTATGCCTCAAGGACACCTCCATCCAGCTGGTCAATAAGGACTTTAATTGAGTCACCCATCTTTGGGCATGCAGTTCAATCACAGAGAAGACAAATCACACTGGATGTGTTGGAAGGATGAGTCTTTACCAAACCAGATTAAAAACCAAGGCTTGGTATCTAGTCTTTTGAGGTGACAGTATAAAGTGGATATAAACAGCAGGGGTGCACAGTGAATTTAGGCAACCCTCCATCATAGCCAAGTCAATTGATTTATGCAGTTGGACATTAAGGCAGCTGAGCCAAGTAAGAATTCAGCATGCTGGGCTCCTACTGTAGTTTGATCCACGTAGCCAATAAAAGAAAAACCCAATGGCATAAATTGGCTTGTATAGCAGTTTTGAGTCTGTTTTAGGATAAGTAGCTAATTTGTGCAGAACTAGGCAGGATTGATTTTCATCCATTGGACATGGTACAGCAAATGTTAGGATGTTGTGAGTGGAAAAGACATGGTTCATCTAAAGGCAAGAACTCCAGAAGCTCTGAAATGATACATGTGCCTCTAGACTGGGGTGGAAATTTCTTTTCAGCCAGAGGACCACATTTCCTTCTGAATACCTCCCGAGGGCCAGATGCTAGTTGTGGTGGGGTCAGAGGCAAAGTGGGTTTTGCCTTTGTATGGGTAGGCTCTTTCCCACACACCCCTCTCTGTTCTCCATCCGGACAAGCAGGAGACATTATTAGAGTTCAAGAGATATATCTCAACTAGGCACTCAATATCAGAAGCTGACCAGTGAGAGGTGTAGTCAGATAGGAAGGTCTGAAGGGCTACACCTGGCCCCTGATCCCGGGTTCTCCCTCCTCTACAGTAGATGGCAGAGTTCATTTTCTAAGATTTGCACTAATACATACCTATGGAAAAGTTGATCCATTTTGCTGAACTCACCTAGGTCTTCATCTGTCATTGGGAGAAAGTGGTCCACCCAATCCTCTTATTTCCCCAGCAAGAGATCAATGTCACTGACCACTTTCTTGCCCTAAGTTCACCTCTGTCTGCATCATTCCATTTCAGTGTTGTCCCAGACACCTGCCCCTTAAAATGGGGTTGTTCAATCCTGGTCATTTTGGATTTTCTGCATTTAAAGGGGAAGAAGACAACACTCGGATGAGGAGGACATCATGGAGAGACAGGCAACTCCACATTTTGCTCTGGTGTAGACAAGCTCCTGGTAGATAGACAATTAATATGGGCATCTCATGTGAAAGAGCTTTTTCTCCCAAGCCTTCCCAAATCAGTCCATTTTATCCTGCAATTTTAAGTTACAGTTGGTTTTTAAATGTGCTTTCAATGCAGTTTATTTTTAAATTTCTGTATGCCCCCCTGGGAATTCCTTGAATTTAGAGCTGTTTATGAATTCTGAAATAACAATAGCTTACTGATCTGGAGAACAGTCCTGAGTAAAGAAAGTTGAGGCCCATTTGCCCTCTGCAGCCTGTTTTCAATAGAATGTAAAACTTACTGTGAAGTTTAGTAGATTTCTGCAAAATTTAATTTGGGAATTGTTTACCTTTTGAGACCAATGGACTTAGAAAGTTGAGAGTTTTTGTTTCAGACCTGGAGGAGGACACAACAATAAAACCAGCATGCATACAAACATTATAGATGGGATTCACCTAGCAATCCCTATAAGAAGAAGCCCTGAGCAAAGACTTTTGCTGGTGCAGTTGGGCTTCCCCCCTCTCCTCTCCACATGCGCCCCTCAAATTAGTTTGTTGTGGGGAAGGGTCAGGAGAACCCCCAGAACAGTGCAGGAGGGAGGGAAGCCATTTATGAGCAGTTGGACAGTCTCTGCACTTGAATAAAACTCACCTATTTTCCTCCTGCAATTGCCCTATCCATTGGCTGCTTTAGGACTGACAGTTTCTCTTCCAGCTTGTCTAATCCTTGGCAGGCATATTCATTTACTACAGCAACTGCTTAAAGGAATGGGAGAGATGACTAATTACTTGGCAGAGGCCAGCCCTGGTAGAAACAGCTGTTCCTTGCTTCTTCAGTTTAGTTCCTCCAACCAAACTTTTGTTTATGCCATTCACTGTTCTTGGCTGGGTAGCAGTTAGCTAAAGGTTTACCCTCAGCCGTTGAAAATACATTGTGTATGCAAGAAACTAATGAAGGACACACCTTGATTTACTGTCCCTTTTCTAGGCATGCAACTTTACAATAATTCATCTTGCTGATAAACAGCAGGTGATTTTTCCTTACTCTTGTTTGTCAGTGGGGATAAATGGCAAGGCAAGACAAAAAAAATCATGTCAGGTGTAGAATGGGATGCAAAATTCAAAGAAAGAAAGTAGTAGTATTTTTTTTAAAAAAATAGTGTATGCTCCTACCAACATAGAAAATTTCCCAATGTCCACATGAGTGGAGTGAGGAGCAGATTTGGCAACGGCTGGTTGCTAGGGCACACTCTGCATGGGCTTTAGAAAGATACCTGCTCCTGACCAATCTTCTGTCCCACTCTCTCAGTGCTAAACACTCACAGGGTGCTGTGGCTACCACTCGGGTAGGTTGCTGAGCTATTGCCCCTTCTTTCCAGCCTATCAGTGGGAAGTGTCAAGAACACTTGCCTTGTCCTGGATGCTGGCAACCCACGCTATGCCACCGATTCTAGATTCGGGTAGGTACCCTTGTTGGTCTGACACAGTCGAAATAAATTAAAAAATTGTCCAGTAGCACCTTAGAGACCAAGTAATTTTGTTCTGGGTATAAGGAGTGTGCATGCATACGAAAGCTTATATGCCACTGATATTAGTATATGCACTATGATGTTGAATGTTTAGCCCATTAGGATGAAACTTTAAGTGCTTAGCTTTTATTATTTAGCTCTGCCTTCTCTTTGGGTTTGTGGCATTAGTAACACAGAACATATAGATGTGGTAAAAGATCACAGTCATCCATTTGCTCCCACTGGGAATATTTTACACACAGGAACAGTGTAGGAGCCATGGCAACCCACATCATGTGGATGGCAGGGATGGGAAACCTGTTGCCCTACAGATGCTGTTGGACTACAACTCTCATCCTCTCTGATCATTGGGCATGCTGGCTGGGGCCATAATAACAAACAAAAACATACCCCCCCTCCAGTTTAAAATGCCATAGTGCCTGGGAGAAGAGGCCGTATGCTGTAGCCGTATTTAAAAAAAAAATAGCAAAGTGCCATTCTAAGGTTGGAACTGATCTGTTTGGTGGAGCATTGAACTGCCAGTGTATACTGTACTTCCTTTTCAGGCTGAGCAAAAGAAGACTCACGGAACAGAGATTGAAATCTGGGTAACTCGTTGTCGGACTTCTGTTGGGACCGCACCAGCACCAGCACACACATAGAGAGTTCTCTCATGGATTTGTTTCAGAAATATTTGGACTGCTTGGCTTTGAGATACTGAGTTGCACAAGTCATTATTATTTTGACATTGTATATATTGTTTAAGATTTCATGTAACAGGTGGTGTTGAAATACAGGTACTGTACATTATTGTTAAAGAGTTTTTGTAAACTATATACAGAGTTAGTTACAGGTAGGTAGCACACGAAAGCTCAAACCTATGACAAACTTAGTTGGTCTCTAAGGTGCTACTGGAAGGATTTTTTTATTTTGTTTTGACTGTGTCAGAGCAACACGGCTACCTACCTGTAACTAGTACTATGGAAGGCACCACATTGAGGCGCATGAAATGGAAGTCCATCAACCTCACTAAGAAACTTGCACAGGTACGGACTGACATCTTCTTTCTGACTAAATGCAAGAACCTGGACATTATACCCAAGGGTCTTAGAATTAAGAACCCTCTACAATCCATTTATCCTACGGAATATGCAAGGAAACTATGCCACACTTTTTCGAAGAAGCTGCTAAAACATCTGATCAGCGTTCTGTACTCCAAACAGAAGCTAATAAAGGAGGAACTCTCTAGGTATCTGAAGAAGTGTGCATGCACACGAAGGCTCATACCTATGACAAACTTAGTTGGTCTCTAAGGTGCTACTGGAAGGATTTTTTAATTATTATTTTTTATATACAGAGTTGTTAAGTTTGTAGCAGGGCCCCACTGCAGAAATGGCCCATTCTTGCGTTGCTACCTTCCAGACCTTTCGCAGAGGAGGCACATGAAGAAGGGCCTCAGATAATGTCTTCAGGATCTGGTTCATATGGGAAGAGACAATCTCCTTGTGAAAAGGTCTCTCTTTGCTCACATGGAAGAGCTGAACTTCTGTGGTACATACTAATATCAGACACAATCTATGAAATCTTGAGACAACAGGAAACATCTAAACTTCCCTGCGCCTCTGTTCCTTGGCCTCTGGAGAAGAGGTCTCAGTTTCTATTAGAGACATAGTGAAGTCCAGTACTGTTGGAAAAAGGAGAGGATGACAAAATGTAAATACTGAGCAGTATATTTTTACATAATCAAATCAGATACCACTGATCTTTCTCCAACACCATCCCATACACAGTGGCCACACCCAGGTTGTACTATGCACTGGCAGTTCCTGTGTCCCATTTCCAGAACAGAAGCTATTGAAGATCCACTGCAACTCCACAAAAAACATTGGGTTTCAATGGGCTCTGGATGTTAATCACTATCTATTTAGGAAGAAATAAAACAGCATGTGCTATGCTCATGGTTATAATACAATACAGCTGGGGAACTGTCCCCAGTTATTTCCAGTTCCAAATGGAATCTACCCTACATGAAGCTGAACTGTGGTCGACTGTGCCAGATTTCAGCATAGCCAGTCAGAAGACCTTTTCAAAGATTTGGATCAATCCAAGCTTATCTTAATGAGGTATTAGATGGAACTGGCAATTTTGACAATCTCCTGTGCCCACAGCTTCATTTGGCATTACCACTCTGTTTTGGATGTTTTTGTAACCATAGGATACGGAGTACTTGTTTGCTATAGGAACAGTAGCCAAACTTGCACTTGAGGGATGATAACAGGTGCAAAAAAAAATATTCACAAAAGAAGGAGCCTGAGAGATTGTAACACACAAAAACTTTCCCTCTTTCTGAATTCTGGGTGGTGGGGACATGTTGTTGTTGTTGTTTAGTCGTTTAGTCGTGTCCGATTCTTCGTGACCCCATGGACCATAGCACGCCAGGCACTCCTGTCTTCCACTGCCTCCCGCTGTTTGGTCAAACTTGTGGGGACATACAACAGGTGAATGATGCTATCCTTATGCCTCACTTGCAAACTCCCAATATATATTTTATTTCCTAGGGTTTGATGGCACTCTGCCTGCACTACGCCACTGACTATTAGTGGTAACTGCCCTTTAAGGGTGTTAGTGCACTTTTTGACTTTGAAGGCTGCTCCTGTGTCTTAAAATAAGATAATTTCCTCTCCCCATTTCTGTAGCCGTAAAGTGGAGGGTGGGAAAAAAGATGCCTATTGAACGTCTATATGTAGTGGTTAAAAGCCAAAGATTAGGGTTGTCAAGTTTGCATCCTGGCCCTCCTTCTGTAACTTTAAGAGGAACAGAAAAGTTCTTCCCTTAAGTCATTCAGCTACTCATTTCCAGAGTTTTCTCCTAAGTTATCCAATGCAGCAGGTCATGGTAGGGTTAATCTGTTTATACTCAAATATTGGCTGAAAAAAAGTGAATGTATAAATGAGGAAGGAGGGATAGCTCCTAGATTTGGCTTAATTGATTTATCTTATGTCTTAGCATGATTGGAGGACACAGCACAAATTCGCCTCTGGATTGACCAGTCTGTGCCTGATTTTGTCTATGAAAGAAAAGTATCTTTAATATTTACTGGCCTGGATAATATGAGGGAAATGTTCTTGGTTCAGCCCTCCAAAACTGAAAAGAACTACTGGTATAAATAACAGTTATGTACTCTTGATGTTCTTCAGAGACACCTCACTCAGTCAAATCAAAGTTATTTCCCCCTCTCTAGCAAGCAAAGAAAATACTTCCTTATTCAAGTGATTTCATTGCCAATAATTAAACTTTCACCTACAAAGCCATTCTAACATTTTATTAAGTTTCAGAAGTTAGTGCCAAGCAATTTTTTTTCTTTTTGCTGAAATGCAGAATGTGTAAAGAGAATTTGGAAGCCAGACTTCATTTTTCTCTTACAGAGAAAAAAAATCCCTTCATTTTTCATTTTTTTTTTAAAAAACCATACTTTATTTTCTCTCTTTATATTTTAAAGAAAGGTTTTGCCACATTGCTTGTTTATATTTAGCCTCTGAACTAATTATTAAGACAGCTTCAATTGAAGCAAATTACGTTAAAAGGATAACAGTGCAATCCTACAACAGTTTCCTCAGAAGTAAGTCTCACTGAATTCAGCAATGCATTTGTTGTTGTTTAGTCGTTTAGTCATGTCCGACTCTTCGTGAGCAATGCATACTCCCAAATAAATGTCCACTATATAGAACTAAATTGTTGGTATCTGTGACACTTATAATATATGCTGTTGGTAATTTACTCAGAAGTAGGCACCCTTGAATTAAATGTCCCTTAAATCTTAGTACCTATTACATGCCTAGGATAGGATCAAGCTGCAATATTTACAATGTGGAAAAGGGGGGAAACAACCCATAGAAACATTGTAAATGCTTTTAGTATTATGAGTGAGTTGAAGTGATATATGAGCTTGTTGACATGACTTGTAAAAGAGATCTTGGTAGAATTAATTTTGGTGACCTGTGTCAAAAATAAAAATCGGTGTAGGCTTGCCGCTGACAAAAAGTTAAAGAGTTATTTTGCAAAGGGATCAATATATCTCAAGCTCACTTCCCAGAACCTGCCGTGTTCTCAAGTCAGATGTGGGTTTCAGAAGGGGTGAGGCTATGCAGATAAGGAATTGGTTCTGCACCCAGGCATTCTGTTGAGCTCTTTATGGCAAACTAAATACAGTTCATCTGAAGTTGCAATTGAGTGGGGGAAACCCTGATCTTCACCAGCGGTAAAGTGCAAGATTAGATCCCCTTCCCCATGTTGTTTCCTTCCTGTTCCCTGGTGATGTCCTCATTTGTATCTCTTAGGGTTGCCATATTTCAAAAATTAAAAACCAGGACACCCATGAAATTTGTTGAGCTTTTTCTTTAGGAAGACCTGAAAATTGGCAGCCCTAGTATCCCTTAACTTTCCCGTTTACATTCATATTCAAAATGCAGCTATCCTGTACATTTCTCTGAATTCTGTAATGCAGTTCTGCAGCTGAATAATGCGTGCAAAAATGCATTTATTAAGTGTGCACTCAGAATGTATCCTTTCATGGAAAATTGCTTGCACAAATGTGTATATTAGGGGGATTGTGTACCGAAATGCTGACAAATTCTCATGAGCCCCCCTCCATATATATATATATATATATATATATATATATATATATATATATATATGGTAAAATGATATGGAAATGTAGAGAACTGAGAAAATAAGAAACTGAGAGAAACAGAAGTGACAATTCACCCAGCTCTTCTCCTATGTGAGCATACTGCTAACCTCAACCCTGACCACATTTACTTAGGAGTAAGGTGAGTGCCTAGAAAATGTTAGATACAATGTACAGTACAATATTGGAATGTTCTCAGCAGAATACATTATATATACTGGAATGGGGGAAAAGACTTATAATAGAGCACTGTTGTCTCAAAGTTCAGACAGACATCATTGAGGGGCTGGTCGGATCAGGACAGAGGGGAAGGAGAGTAGGAAGACCTGTTTGTTGTTGAAACTGGCAAGGGACCCAATGGGTTGTGTTGGGCTGTGTCAGGACCCTGAGAGAGGGAGGGAGTTAAAAATCAGATCCTGGGGAGGGTTTTAGTGGTGTAGTCCCCCAACTCTCAGCTCCCCACACCCCGATCACTCAGATGTGCTGTGCGGGCCCACTTCACCTCCAAACTGGCACCCCCTCCAGTGATGCTAGAGCTCATTCTCCCATGAGTCAGGCACTCATTCTGGTTTGGAACAGCAACGTTTGCCTCCTCCATCATGGAGACTCAGCACAGGCCAGCCAGATAGCTCAGGTCCAGCCCTCCAGTAGGAGCTCTTGTTTGTTTGCCCATTTTCCCCACTGACGTTGTCCCTGTCCCATACAACAGATGCTCATTTTATGGTTTTTACTATCAACGCAATAGTGCTTATTTCCCCATGTAAATGTGTGCAGCATGAGGCAGCAGAAGCAAACCCCCATCACAGTGTCTTCTTGGGCCTATGATGAGCTAATAAAAATAGGGAATCTTTCATCTGAAGGAGCATTGTTAGCGCATGAGAAAGTTCACTGCCATTTCTAGGCAAAGCCCTTTATGGTGCTCTAACTCAAAGTCTAATTAAGCATCTTTCCCATAAGGCTTAGACTCATATTACCAAATTTTTTAGCAATCGTCAAGTGTCAGACACAATGACTGAATTCACTCCCATTTTGAGTCAACAAGGTTCACTGAGCCCTGAACTTCATTGACTTAGTGGCTTATAATGTCTATCGTAAAAACAACAACAACAAATGGGATTACACCTCTGCCTTTCATACTTTTCTAACTTCTATAAACGAATGAGACATTAAAGCTGAGTGATGATTCACAAGCTGTCCAATCACACTGCCCAAGTTGAATTGGAGTTAGCAATACTAACGTTGTATATGTGGTCGATAAACTGCCCTGTTTGACTTAGCAGAATCACTTTGCTAGCTTTTGATGACTTTAACTTTGGGTACTGAATTTGCATTAAGCAGAAATGAAGCAGTTCCCGATTATGGCAAATAGACTTTATTGGGCTTTAAAAAAGAGAGCATCTGATTAACATGAAAACAACTTTCATGCTGTTGGTGGTCACTGTGCAGCTGATTCAAATAGTCACAGTATTCTGTTATGCAAGATAACCCTGTCTCCTAGGGGTGTGGATTAACTCTCTGTGGGGACCAAATAATGAGGCAAGTTGGAGGACTGGAGAGCCCTGGGTTGCAGAGAATGGGTGGTATTGAAATCTAGTCCTACTCGGAGTAGATCCTTTGGAGTTCATGGACCTGGCTGAATTAGGTTCATTAATTTCAGTGGGTCTTCTCTGAATAGGACTTAGTTGAATTCAACCAAATGGGAGAAATTCAGTATTGCACTCTCATGATCATTCGGTCGGCAATAGTATTTCTGCTTGCCAGATGGAACAATCTCACCTCTCCTCCCCCCCCCACCATGTGCTGTTCTGGGGGTTCTCCTGACCCCTTGAGCCTGATTCGCAGGATGCTGGGGGCACACAGGGGTAGTAGTGGGGGAACTGTGAACTGTTCTACAGCAAAGAGTGCAAAATCCTCAATCAGACAGTTGTGTTTTACTACTGCATATGAGAGCCATAGTGTACTGAGATGAGTTTGACATGAGATTTGTGAAATGATGTAATTAATGAAGTCTACTCTAGACCAAGATGGTGGCACAGCAATAAAGCATTCATGTTCCCAAAGAGCTCTCCTAATTACATAATAAGAAAGTAAGATGGAAGTGGTCATAAACAATCTCCTTCCACAAAATAAAAAAAATTCCTTCCAGTAGCACCTTAGAGACCAACTAAGTTTGTTCTTGGTATGAGCTTTTGTGTTCATGCACACTCCTTCCACAAATACACACTGATATATTAAACAGCGGGGCGGTGTGTCTTGTTTTGCCACCTGAGTCAAAATGTGAAGTGCTGTTCTGCTGCTGCTACCATCGGCAAAGAAGGGATGTCAACATCCACACCCATTTTTGGTGACATCTCATGAGCTCCACTAAATCTCATGTGATTTTGGTGAGATCTCACCCAAAATTGGTGTGGATTCTGGTGCCGTTTCTCCACCAGTGGTGGAGGGGGTGCCATTTGGGGGGCTTTTGCTGAACGAGGCAGTGGTTGTGAGCTTTTTTTTTCTTTTAATATACTTTTTCTTTTCTTTATTTTTTTTTCAAAAACACAAAATATAACAACCTTTCAAATACATATCAAGTACTTTTGCTCCGCCGAGCATGTGACTTCCCTCCTTCCCTTCAACTATTTTAATGCTTTGTTGGAAGCCACCCAGAGAGACTGGGGAAACCCAGCCAGATGGGCAGGGTATAAATAATAAATTATTATTATTATTACCAACTGGTTTTCCAATTTCTAATAAATTGTATGCACATTTCAACTGCCAGTTTCTGTCCTTCATTATATATCAAGTCCCTTTTTGTCCATGGTTAGATACTATTTTTACATTACGTTACAAGATTTATTTCAATCCTGCTAGTGTCTTCACATTTTTAAAATAATCTTTCAAGTACTCAATAAATTTACTCCAATCCCTTTGGAATTTCTGGCTGCCTTGGTTCCGGATCCTAACAGTCAGTTTGGCTAACTCCACATAGTCCATCATCTTTATCTGCCACTCCTCAATCGTTGGTAATTCTTTTGTCTTCCATCTTTGGGCTAACAAAGTTCTTGCTGCTGTTGTGGCGTACGTAAATTATCTTTGGTCTACTTTTGCAATTTCATCTCCCATCAGCCCAAGCAGAAATGCTTCTGGTTTTTTTTTGGGGGGGGAGTATATTTTAACATCTTTTTTAGTTCATTGTAGATCAATTCCCAAATTGCTTTTACCTTGTCGCAAGTCCACCACATATGATAAGTCTCCGTCTTTTTAATTGCACTTCCAACATAATTTGTTTTTCATTCTATACATTTTGGCCAATTTCACTGGGGTCAAATACCACCTATACATCATTTTCATTACATTTTCCTTTAAGGCCATACATGCTGTAAATTTTAAATTTGTGAGCTATTTCCCCCCCTGAATCATGCAGAGGGATGCAGCAGTTTCACCCTCAAAGCCCTAGTGATGACGTAAACTCAACACACAATACTTTGAAGATGACTCTTTACTTGCAGGATCAGGGCCGTCTTAAGCATATCTGGCGCCCTGGCGCCGTGGTGTGAAGATCCCTCCGGCACCCCCCCCGTCCTGTTTTCCAGCGCGGCTGTCTGGCGGGCGCAGCGCCACCCTGCCGCCTTGCGCCACCCAGCCTTGCCTTAGAGCCAGCCCTGTGCAGGATGACAACGATTACAAGCAGTTTCATACTAAGTCCAATGCAATGTGTTTCACTCTTTTGAGCCCAAGAGAGGGTCTTCTTGCTTCTAAAACTGCTTTGAAGCAGCCAATAAATTATAACTTGTCTGTCCTCACCAACTCCTCTGGGCAGCGTGTTCTCGGAGTCTCCACATTCAGCAAATCAACCAGCCAACCCCCCCCCCCACATCAGTACCGAACACACACACACTTTTAATGGGAGTTAATGGGGACCCAAGTGGCGCTGTGGTTAAACCACTGAGCCTAGGGCTTGCTGACCAGAAGGTC
The DNA here is from genome assembly GCF_963506605.1 of Zootoca vivipara. Classification (NCBI taxonomy): domain Eukaryota; kingdom Metazoa; phylum Chordata; class Lepidosauria; order Squamata; family Lacertidae; genus Zootoca; species Zootoca vivipara. The sequence continues at coordinate 15,202,730 of NC_083291.1, forward strand.
GGCGGTTCAAATCCCTGTGACAGGATTAGGTCCTGTTGCTTGGTCCCAGCTCCTGCCAACCTAGCAGTTCGAAAGCACGTCAAAATGCAAGTAGATAAATAGGAACCGCTACAGCGGGAAGGTAAACGGCGTTTCCATGTGCTGTTCTGGTTTGCCAGAAGCGGCTTTGTCATGCTGGCCACATGACCTGGAGGCTGTACGCTGGCTCCCTCAGCCAATAATGCGAGATGAGCGTGCAACCCCAGAGTCGGTCACGACTGGACCTAATGGTCAGGGGTCCCTTTACCTTTACCTTTACAAATTGATAAGACAATGATTCATTGTTACTGTTACAGCTGTAAGATTTTTCAGCTGTTACATGACATGACATTATATTACATAGGTTTTCTTTTCCCCACTACACTATATTCTTTGTAAAATACATTTTCTAACAAATACAGTACAAATATTAACAGTGGCCTCTTCCCACCTAATGGTTGGGCTGGCCCTGATTAAACATGATGTATAGCAGGGATGGGAAAACTGTGGTTCTCCAGATGTTAATGGAGTCAGACCCCCATTATCCATGATCAATGATCCTACTGGCTGGAGCTGATGGGAGTTGGAGTCCAACAACATCTTGAGGGGGGGTAGCCATAGGTCCCTCAACCCAGATCAATAGTAAAGGTGTTTCTGTGCAACAGACTTATGTTGAATTTATAGCTGTTTAACACTAATGGCTGTAGTTTCGTGAGTGTGTGGATAATTGTTTGGCCTCCTACACAGAACTACCTCTCCTGGGCTTCCCTGTGGAGAAGAAATAACTATTAAACTATTAAGTCTGTGGTTTAGATATGCCGTCAATTACAGCACCCTATAAAAGGGATTGTTGAGAAAAGCTGCACCAAGAGTATTGCATTAATTAAACCCCAATACTCTTACAAGCATCAACAACTTCAGATAATGAAAGCACAGTGAATCTGACTTACTTTTTCCCTTTCCACCTTTTTAAACCTAAGTCAGGGAACTGCAGGAGAGATTTATATGGCCCATTACTTATAACGATATAATTCTTTGAAAAACTGAAACAGGAGAAAACCTTGCCTTTAAATCATTGATCACAAGGATCTGAGCAGAACACAACATTCCCATGGAAGCCTTTTTCTAAAAAAAACACCTTTCTCAACATGGAAATTGTTTTGCCACTCCATAAAATGTGTTTCTTGTCTAGCCTTTAAGGGTTGTTGTTTGTTTTTTCTTTCTTTCTGCCGGCCGCAAGAGTTTTCAAGGTGAAGGAATCTGACTGTTTCAAAATAAATAAATCCTGAGTCTGGTATGTATAGCAAAAGCTCATTCTGACAATTAATGAATTTTATCATATTTCTCTCCCACATTTCCTCCAATGAGGTCATATATGTTGCCCTGTGCCTTATGAGGAATGGCTTAGGGAGCTGGGCATGTTTAGCCTGGAGAAGAGAAGGTTAAGGGGTGATATGATAGCCATGTTCAAATATATTAAAGGATGTCATATAGAGGAGGGAGAAAGGTTGTTTTCTGCTGCTCCAGAGAAGTGGACACAGAGCAATGGATTCAAACTACAAGAAAGAAGATTCCACCTAAACATTAGGAAGAACTTCCTGATGGTAAGAGCTGTTCGACAGTGGAATTTGCTGCCAAGGAGTGTGGTGGAGTCTCCTTCTTTGGAGGTCTTTAAGCAGAGGCTTGACAGCCATCTGTCAGGAATGCTTTGATGGTGTTTCCTGCTTGGCAGGGGGTTGGACTGGATGGCCCTTCTGGTCTCTTCCAACTCTATGATTCTATGATTTTCTCATGAGAGTATATGATATAAGCCTGGTTAGCTCTTGGTTGGGAGACATAGCTGGCATGTTTTCCCTTTTCTCGTGAGGAAGCCTATTCAGCATAAGGGAATTTCCCTTTAAAAAAGGGATAACTTGGCAGCTATGTTGGGAGACCACTTGAAAAGCCTTTGCCTTGAGTTTCATGATGAAGGAAAGTGAGGAAGCATGCATAATTATTTATTTACACAACTTCCCTGTGAAATAGGTTAGGACTGAGAGATGCTGGAGATGGCAAAGATCTTGTGGAATAACCACCTTCATATAGCGAACATGCTTAAGTCTAATTAATGCATGAAGGGGTTAATGCCATAGAGTAAGCTGTCCTGCCAGGCTTAGATAGGTAACTCCTCTTCACATTAGGAAGAAGGTAATCAATGCCATTGTTTACTTTCAGTCTACCAGAGAAGCTCAGTGTATGAAGAGGCTAAGCTAGTTGCTGCAGCTGAGCCATGTGTTTCTAACAAGCCTTTCTTGTATTCCTAAATCAATAATTCCGGAGCTTTCACCAGTGTAACTGCATTCCAGAAGTTGGCATTGCCAGAGATAAAAGTGGCCAGAGCAATGGATGCAATTCATGCCGTTTTTTTTTGACTAGGGTACATTTCAGTCAGAGGTTTCTACCCTCCCATCCCCACCTCTCTCCATCCTCTAGCCAGGCCAGGAAGAGGCATTGTCAGAATTCAAGGACATATTTCAGCCTGGCAAAAGCATTCACGGAGGGCACGGATAGGATCAATGAGGATCATGGCCTGGGGAGAGTCCTGAGGGCCACAAAGAGAGGCCTGGAGCAGCTAAACAAGCTATAGCTTAGGGCCCCACTCTCTTGGGGCCCCAAAAAAATTTAAAGGGAAAAAACTGGATAAAAAACAAATAAAATAAAACCTACATACAGCAACAGTGTTTTGTGTTGTCATAGAATCATAGAATCATAGAGTTGGAAGAGACCACAAGGGCCATCCAGTTCAACCCCCTGCCAAGCAGGAAACACCATCAAAGCATTATTGACATATGGCTGTCAAGCCTCTGCTTAAAGACCTCCAAAGAAGGAGACTCCACCACACTTCTTGGCAGCAAATTCCACTGTCGAACAGCTCTTACTGTCAGGAAGTTCTTCCTAATGTTTAGGTGGAATCTTCTTTCTTGTCGTTTGAATCCATTGCTCCGTGTCCGCTTCTCTGGAGCAGCAGAAAACAACCTTTCACCCTCCTCTATATGACATCCTTTTATATATTTGAACATGGATATCATATCACCCCTTAACCTTCTCTTCTCCAGGCTAAACATACGCAGCTCCCTAAGCCGTTCCTCATAAGGCATCGTTTCCAGGCCTTTGACCATTTTGGTTGCCCTCCTCTGGACACGTTCCAGCTTGTCAGTATCCTTCTTGAACTGTGGTGCCCAGAACTGGACACAGTACTCCAGGTGAGGTCTGACCAGAGCAGAATACAGTGGTACTATTACTTCCCTCGATCTAGACGCTATACTCTTATTGATGCAGCCCAGAATTGCATTGGCTTTTTTAGCTGCTCATGTCAAGTTTGTGGTCTAGGCTGTTGTGTAGGCTCCTATGGTGTAAGTAATGGGCCCCACCTGCTAGCCTGCTTCCTAAAGTATTACTGGTTTCATTTCAACAATTACTTCGATAAAATACATATTTTGTTATGTGCAAACAACTTTAGATACCTATTAGGTCCATAAATTACCACATAGCACATTTCTGGTTACAGGTAGGTAGCCGTGTTGGTCTGGGTCGAAGTAAAATAAAAAAATTCCTTCAGTAGCACCTTAAAGACCAACTAAGTTTTTATTTTGGTATGAGCTTTCGTGTGCATGCACACTTCTTCACATAGCATATATTCAACATAAAAAACAGCGGTTGTTGACAAAGGACAGCTGGACATATAAAGGGCCCCATTACCTTCAGTAGCTTAGGGCCTCATCAAACCTAAATCCGGCCCTGAGCAGGATCACATTCAGCCTTTTCGCCTGTGGTTCCCCACCCCCTCACAAAAGGTTTTCAGGATGAAAAGGGATTCAAACCCAGGTCTTTCAAAGGACACAGATCTCCCTGCTCTCCTCAAGTTCCTGGTCAATCACAACATTGCTGGTGACCAGTGGCGGCTCCAGCATCGTGCTCCAGCACCGGGGCGGGGGCGGGGCTGGCACCCATTTGGGGGCGGGGTGTGCCTCCTGGAGGGGTGGGGCGTGCGTTCTGGGGTGGGGTGCGCCTCCCGGAGGGCCGTGGCGCACGTTCCGAGGGCGTGGTGCACCTCCCGGAGGGGCGTGACACACATTTCAGGGGCGGGGCGGGCGCCTGCGATGGCACCCCTCGGAGCCTGCCACTCGGGGCGGCCCGCCCCCACCGTCCCTATCTTCCTACGCCCCTGCTGGTGACCAATACTTGTCTTGGAGCATCAAAAATTGCGCCATGGAGTGAAACTTGCTTACTGCTTCCTCTACATCAGATTTTGTACATCCAGATCTTCTTGAACCCCATCAGGCAACATGATCGGTCCAGAGGGATAATGGGAATCATAGTTCAGCAGCATCTTGAAGGCCCACAGGTTTCCCAGCCCTGTTCTGCATCATCCATCCATCCCCCACTTTTAATACCTGTTGCCACATTATTCTGTATTCCCTGGAGAAATCTGGGCCTCTGATATAGCACTACAGGGTTGGCTCTGGCCCTGAATTATTTCCATGCTATTTGTTTTAATGCCTCCCTCCCTAAAAATAATAAAAAATGCTCGGCTTGGTTCCCCAACTTTGCTGCTGACGCTCTCCTTCCCCTCTTTTCTCTCTCAGTTCTCCAGCTGAGCTGATAAAAGTTCATGTCGCATGTACAGTAGAATGGGCAGCTGCATCCCTCACCAGGTGAGAGCCTTTGATCACTATGGTAACAGACATCATGTAGCTTGCTGCTGTGTGGTACGGGATTCTACTCCCTTTATGGAAGGACAACGAGAGCCAACTTCTTGAAAAGAGGTGCCTTGTGCTTCCCAGGAGATTGTCAGGGCCTTGTCAGGCATGGAGGGGGAAAGGAAAACAGTTTACTTGTAACCTGATGAGGGAGCAAACTAACCTCCAGGTGGTGTTAGAAGTCAGCTCCAATCAGCCCCAGGCAGCATGGACAATGGCCAGGAATGGTGGGAGTTGTAGATGGGGATTCATCAGGATGAAAAAATGGTCTAAACATATGCATAAATAAGAAGTTACATCTGGAGGGCTGCAGGTTCCCAGTTCCCTGATATTACATGCTGCATTCAGATGTGCAGTTTATTGTGTTAGCTTTACTGGTTATAATGCTAAACAATTCTCTATATGTATATAGTTTTATCAATGTTTAATTGTACTGTATTTTGACGACTGATTTCTCTATGTTTTAAGCAGTTTTTTGTTTTTATCCGTTAAGTAATGTTGGCGGGGTATAACCCGCTGCATTATGGAAATGTGGCTTTGTGACCAATGTACCACCATGCTAAATGTTAAATGGAGGGAAAGGACTGTGTGCCAGGATACTACCCAAATTCATCCTGTGAATGGAAGTGGCATGTTCATGAAAACCATGGGTATGTTACTTAAGGTAACACAAAAATGTAATGAATTCAGGGGAGTTGCTTAGGAAAAACCCACACAAAAATGCATATGGATTTTCAAACATTAAAAAAATGGAAAATAATATTATTAATAATAATATATTTATATATTTATACCCCACCCATCTGGCTGGGTTTTCCCCGCCACTCTGGGCGGCTTCCAACAAATACCAAATACATTAAAATATCACAGATTAAAAACTTCCCTAAAAAGAAAAGAACTGAATTTAAAATTGGAGTGGGGGAGGGAGAGAAACTGCAAGGACCTAAAATTGATGGATTTGTTCATCCATATTAAACATTTGTAAGGAGATGATTCTGCAGTGCAGTGCTGCAATGGAAAATGAGCTTCTTTGCATCACAAGCAAAGGTGTTTCTGGAACTGGGGTAGCAAAGCAAAGCCCCTGCTGCAGATCAGAAAAGCTAGGTGTGCCTTCCAAGCAACTGCTATTCAATGTGATACATACACTAATGTTTATGGGCTCTAACAAAAGCTGGGTATCCTACATGCTCATTGTGGCCATACTGAGGATGGTAGCAAATTTAAATGAACTAACCCCCCCTCCTGGATGCATCTGGGCCACACTTAAAACGAAAACAAAACTAAAAATTAAGAGATACTTAAAATTAAGAAACCTATAAACACACACATACACACAGTGTTGTGCTAGAAAACTGCCACATTTCTGGAACTTTAATTATGCAACCTAGTTCCTGTGGGAAACCCACTAGAACGCTCTCAGCCTCAGGGATGAAAAAGAACAACAATGACCAGCTCTTGTTGCCTCCAGAGCCAGAAATAAGACTTGGAAGAGTAAGATGGTATCCAGCTAACTGCAAGAGTAGATTTAGGAGACTAAGGTAGTATCCAACGAGCTTGTTTCATCAATGCAAGGATTTCCTCTTATGCAACAAAACTTCCTCCCTCCTCTCCCTGAGCATGCCCTGTGCTTTCCCCAAATCTGATCCTCAAAAAATGTATCCTCACGCCTATAGATTTTAGGTTGAGAGTCTCTGGGTGCATCTTTTTTGGGATTCAACATAGTAGGTTCTAAGTCCTGGGTGAAGAAAGAAGCTAGTTATGCACACTCTATTTCTTCAGAGCTCAGGTCCGGTGAGTCAAGTCTAGTCTCCCCCAGAGAGCACTTCAAACTTTCTGTCACTGTTACAGAAGGTTAAAGGCCCTCTGTGGAAGTGGACCTTAAGTCATTGCTGCACTAATGCAGTCCATGAGAAACATAATAAATCAGCTCAGAAAAGATATGCCACAGCAAGTCTTACTTAATAAGAGTAATAGCACCAATTCTGGCTAATTAGGATGGCTTTTAGAGGTAGTAAGTCTTCCTGAAAGTCCACTTTTGCACCCATGTGCTAAAGTCAATTTTCAACGTGCATCTGATTCTCAAAGGGTTCGAGTTTTATTCAGTTCAGTCCTATTTAGATCAGGGTAATTAGCTGCCTGGTTGAATGGCTGGCCCAGTGGGGAAGCAAGCCAGCAGAGTTTCTAGAAAAAGTTTTATATTTTCTATTTTATTTATTATATTTGTGTACTGCCCTATACCCGCAGGTCCCAGGGTGGTTCACAAGATTAAAAAAAGTTTCAGGATTGTTTGCATAGAGTGACCTCTTAGGGGGATTGTATGTGAAAAGCAATCTTCTTGCATGGGGTTGCCCTGAAAGGCAATTCAGTTTCTCGTCTCTTTTTTTCATTTAGCGAAAACAGGAATAAGAGACGATGCGATAGAAGTGCATGACATTATTCATTGTGTGGCTCAAGTGGACAGAAGTGTTTCTCCTGTCTCATGACACTTGAACTCAATGACACGCTGTAAAATTGAATGTTGGAAGATTCAGGTAAGCATAGTTGTCAGGCTTCAGGGAATCAGCTTCCTCCCCCGTGGCTGTAAATGAGCAGATCAAACGAAAGGGAATTCTTACTAGTTAGTTTCTTTAACAAACACAGCGAAGGACAAAAGAAAGCATCAAACCAGAATGGTGGTGCTCCCAATTAAGGGACACTCTCACTTCCATCCCTATTAATCTACATCACTCTTACGTCTTGTAATCTGAGTTTGTACCCTCTTTGCTTTCTGTTCTGACACTTTCTGATCTCTCCAGGACTTTGGGGGAAGGGGTGGATACTATCCAGAGACTGTGAATCTGTTAACTCTCTCTCTCTCTCCCAGTGCTTCTTTTCCTAGCTGTTCCCCATCCAGTATTTCCCAGCTTCTGCCTTCTGAATTATGCCCCTCTGCAAACCACTGTTCCAAATCTATACTGTCCTCCTGCTCTGGGGAAGATTCAGGATCAGGATCAGGATCAGGGGGAGGGGGTGACTCCCACCATTCTTCCTCAGTGCTGCCCTCCTCAGCACGATCCCTGACAATAGTTAAACTATGAAATATACTCTACAGAAGGCTGTGATAGCCACCAACTTGGATGGCTTTAAAAGATGATTAAACAATTTTTTTGGAGGATAAGGCTGTCAGTGACTACAAACCCTGATGGCTACATTGTACCTCCACTATGAGAGGCACCATACCTCTGGAGAACGGTTGCTGGAAACCGCGAGAAGAGAGATTGTTGCTCTGCTCAGATTCTGCTTGCAAGCTTCCTATGGGCAGCTAGTTGGCCAATGTGAGAACAGGATACTAGGCTACAGGGGCCACTGGCCCAGGGGTGTAGTGCTGGTTCTTGGTGCCCGGGGCATGCATACACCGGGGAGGGTGGCAGGGTGCAGAGGGTGGCTGCAACAGTCCAATCCCTCACCGCCGACCGAGCCATGGTGGTTTGAGCCAGTGGTGAGTGACGCAAGGGGAGTGAGAAAAAGACTCAAAGCTGCTCCACGACAAGGGCAGACCTGATGGCTATGGCCCCCATTCACAAAGGAGGTGGTGGCTGCCAGAGGGCGTTGGCAGCAGTGCCCTTCTCCTCTCTCCCTTTTGTCTTGCCCAGGAGTGGGGGGGGGCGTGGGGGCATCCCTTTGCCAGCCACAAGGCAAAGGAGGCACTGCTGCTGCCCAAGCCCTGAACGCTTGGCCTGGGCGCAGCTTGGTGAGTTCAAGAAATTTTTTAAAAAATATTTGCCCAGGGAGCCACAGCTCCCCAGGTTTTTCCCATGCTATGCCCCTCCAGCTGGATTTTCTTATGTTCTGTGACTGACAAGTCTGCATATGTTGTAATCTGACCCACTAATGAAATGCAGAGTACCAGTGACCGATGCTTGAGAAGCTCTCTGCTTTTGGAGTTCTAGGCAAGCAGCAAACACAAGTTTATTAAGTTCCAGTGAATCACTGTGTGTGACCCAATAGCTGTGTTTGGCTCAGTAGGTCGTGCAGGCTTGTTCTATGATATGCAGTTGCAGTAGTCCCAGCAAATAAAAGACAGACTCCAAATTGGATTCTTTATCAGTCTGTGGAACGATGCCATTTCAAATAAACAGCATAGGTGCCTTCATTCATTCAGGTGACTTTTTTATGCCATAAACCTAGGAACAAAAACCTGGCAGGATAAATGTTCATGGCCAACATCCACACGGGTAATGTTATTTCATATTTACGTAATTGATTTTCCACATTCTGGATTAATTTCGTTGGGGAGCGGGGCTGGCCCAAGACACTTTGCTGCCTGAGCTGAAAGATAAGATGTAATCTTTACACAAAAGGTGGTGTCCAAACCAGTTTATTGAGAACAAAATTTCAACATCCAGAGGCAGTTACAAGGATAGTGTCAGGCGTGAGGAATTCTCTCCCTCCCCCGATGGCACCAAGAAGCAGGGGGGGGGGACCAGATAGTTCTTACTTATGATTTTATTCGGTCATCACGGTGAAAGACAAAAAAATCCAGTCATTCCTCAATGATGGCGTTGCTCGCACTGAGCTCCTCCCCCCACTGGAGGAGGAACGGGGGTGAGGAGGGAGCAGACCGCCCTCCGGCACTACTATTCCAATAGGGTGCCATCGTGGTGGGCCCCCCGGACATGTGCTGCGCACCCACCGCACTCCAGGTGCCATGCCCCCAGAACCTGTGCCACACCCCTGTGGGCAGTGTACCATGCCCCCACAATGCACATCACACCTCCCGGGGCGCCAGCCATGCCCCCATCTGCTCTCCGCCCCAGTAGCAGAGCATGCAGCTTTGCCACTGCCTCCCACTTCCTTTCCAGCAACAGCACCGGCCTTTACAGCGTCCACCCACGGTCAACGGTCTCTATGCCCTTTGTTCTTGCACCCTTAACGAATGGCATGTTTTGGGAGAAGGGGGGTCAGTTATGCTGTCCAGGGACGTGTCAGCTGCTCTTCTCTCCTCCTCCTCCTCCTCCTCACACCTCATAACTCTGCTATTCGCCTATCTCTGAGCTGTTACCTTCCTTAAAGCTCTGCTGTAATTTGAGGCTGCCTTCGTCTTCTCTGGAAGCTACAGAAGGGGGGGAGTGCCCTACACCATCCCTCCTCCTCTTCAGTCCAGTCCCTGACAGATAGATTTCTGGGTGGGGGGTGGTTTTCTCATGCCTAAACTCTAACACACATTAAGTATGAGAAAAGCCCACCCAAAATCTATCCTTGAAAATTGAGATGACATACAACTATCTATATCTATCTATCTCAATATCCTCTGGGTCTATTCTCTAAAACTCATGAGCTGTCCGTAAAAAAAACATGGACACAGGTGGCGCTGTGGGTTAAACCTTGCCGATCAGAAGGTTGGCGCTTCGAATCCCCACGACGGGGTGAGCTCCCGTTGCTCGGTCCCAGCTCCTGCCAAGCTAGCAGTTTGAAAGCACGTCAAAGTGCAAGTAGATAAATAGGTATCGCTACAGCGGGAAGGTAAACGGCATTTCCGTGTCTGGTTCGCCAGAAGCGGCTTTGTTATGCTGGCCACATGACCTGGAAGCTGTATGCCGGCTCCCTCGGCCAATAATGTGAGATGACTGCTGCAACCCCAGAGTCGGTCATGACTGGAGCAAATGGTCAGGGGTCCCTTTACCTTAAAACTGGGCTAGATTCTGGTGAACCGGAGCACATTAAACGCAGACCATATTCCCTAACATTACTGAAGCCTGACAAAACCAAGAAGTTGAGGATTTGGTGGCACTAGTCTCACGCTCTACAATACTCTTACCACAGAGATTTGGCAGGCATCCCTGCTTCTGTCTTAACGCTGACAGGACTAGGCAGCTGTTTAAACTTTCTTAATTAGCCTGTCATTTTCATGATTATTTTTATAGCATTTTTGGGTGATATAGTGTATTGAGATAGATACATATAGATAGTTGTATGTTATCTCAATTTTTTTAATAACAGTTCAGGTAGATGCAGTGAATTTTTTAGTTAGGGACAGAGGTACCAGCTTGTGAGGGCAATGGGAGTGGGTGGGCAATGTTCCGTGTGCAATGTCCCATCATGTGCCTGAGTGTTGCGTGTGTGAACATCACACCTTCCTCCCTTAGCCGGGCAGAAGCTTCCTAGGCTTTGGGGAGGAGGCACCAGGCCTTTGACAGGATGCTGAGGTCCAGCGCCGAGGGCTTTCTAGCGGTTCCCTCACTGTGAGAAGTGAAGTTACAGGGAACCAGGCAGAGGGCCTTCTCGGTAGTGGCACCTGCCCTGTGGAATGCCCTCCTATCAGGTGTCAATGAAATAAAGAACTATAGAACTTTTTGAAGGTATCTGAAGGCAGCCCTGTATCCGGAAGTTTTTTTAATGTTTGATGTTTTACTATGTTTTTATGTTTTGCTGGAAGCTGCCCAGAGTGGCTGGGGAAACCCAGCCAGATGGGCGGGGTATAAATATTATTATTATTATTATTATTATTATTATTATTATTATTATTATTATTCTGGAGCCCTGCTGCCTCCTTACCCTAGAAGAAGAAGAAGAAGAAGAAGAAGAAGAAGAAGAAGAAGAAGAAGAAGAAGAAGAAGAAGAAGAAGAAGAAGAAGAGTAGTACCGGTAGTAGTAGTTTGGATTTGATATCCCATTTTACCACTACCTGAAGGAATCTTAAAGAGGCTAACATTCTCCTTTCCCTTCCTTCCCCACAACAAACACTCTGTGAGGTGAGTGGGGCTGAGAGACTTCAAAGAAGTGTGACTATCCCAAGGTCACCCAGCGGCTGCATGTGGAGGAGCGGGGAAGCGAACCCAGTTCACCAGATTACGAGTCCACCGCTCTTAACCACTACACCACACTGGCTATGCAGTGGAAGGGCACTTGGACACTTTAGGGGACTAATCTAGTCTCCATATCCACTGACTGCAAGCCTGTGTATGGACTGGTGGTATATAAATATTTTTATAAATAACATGCAAAAGCAGTTGATGGTTGCAGTAGAGGAACATTCTCCTCCATACCACAAAACAGCAGATAGCTCAGGTGTGTGTGGGTGTGTGCAGGGCAAGCCACACGGCACCACAGCTCTATCCTCCAATGTCTCAGCTGCCTGTCTAATGGTAGGGCTGGCACTGTTTGGGAACTGGTTGGCTTAAAGGCTGATATGACCTGGAGCCTGTGATGGCTTCTCACGTTTTCTACCAATGGCTTATGCCAGTGACTATCTGGGTGATGGATCTTTGTTATGGGCATCCATCACACCCAACTATAAATGGTTGGATGGGAGAAAACCAAAGGTGGGTTTTGCTTCCACGCCTCAGAGCTTCACTGGAGAAAGGAACACAATTCAATTTCCTTACCCTCAAGCCTGCATGGCAGAACAAGCCAGGGTTCCTAGTCACAAAAAAATGAATAATGAAATGGCTCACTCACACAGAGACTAATAAGGGTAATATTTTAGGTGGTGTGACAAGAAAGGTGTGTGGAGGTGATATTTAAAAATATGCATATTGGGCACAAATATTGCTTGTTTTTTTTCATTCAGGAGGATAAACAGGGCTTTGAACAAAACTGGCATATGTTTGTTTGCTTGCTTGCATTGCAAAAATATAAAAATACATAAACAGAGTTTCACAGTGTAGAATTACTCAGTTTTAATGTCATGTAAGAAAACTTCCAACATCATCACATTATCTGCATTGATGTCAGCCATGTGCTTTAGCAAATCTAGGTTATATCTGCTCCCCATAAACTCAATTAGCACCCTATCCCCCGTTATGAGTCAATTTCATCATCTTTGCCCCATTCCAAAATTCAGAGGGCAATCCTATGGATGTCTCTCTAGAATTAAAATTTATTTTATTCAATAAGTCTTACTTGGAGGTAAGTGAGTATAAGACTACAACAGGTGTGTGGGATCTTTGGCCTTTCAGATGTTGCTGGACCAGAATTGGTGGACCATTGGCCACCCCCATCGTTCACTGAGACCCAGCTCCAAGGGCCTCCTGGCGGTTCCCTCATTGCGAGAACCTCTGTTGTTGCTCCCACCCTGTGGAATACCCTCCTATAAGACATCAAAGAAATCAACAACTAATTAACTTTTAGAAGACATCTGAAAGCAGCCCTGTATAGGGAAGATTTCAATGTTTGATGTTTCACTGTGCTTTTATAATTTGTTGGAAGCTGTCCAGAGTGGCTGGGAAACCCAGTCAGATGGGTGGCATATATATTTTTATATAATTACTCGCTGGCATTGCCACACGTTGCTGTGGCTAATCCCTGTAACTGCCCCCACCCTGTGCCGATCCATGACTTATCCCGCCCCCTTCTCCCCCCACTCCCGGCTTATCCCTGTGATCCCCCCCACCCTGTCCCGACCCATGGCGTATCACACCCCCTCTTTTCCCCACCCCGGGTCATCCCTGTGACTGGCCCCACCATGTCCTGACCTATCCCGTCCCCTCCTCTCCCCCAACCCCCACCCAGGTGAGTCAGCACCTCCGTTCGGCCTAGTATGTAAACTGGAGCCGAGGTGCTATTGAGAGGAAAGTTTTTATAGTTGCAGTACCAGTGTAGCTGCCGCTAGAGGGCGCTGGTTTGCAACCTGGTTCTTTTCCCAGCATGCATTTTCGTCTGAGTGGTGTATTTTGAAACACGGGGTTTGGGGTTTTTTATGTGGTACAGGTGTGACATCTGTTTTAGCAAACTTATAAGAACCTTCGAACATTCGCTTGGGACGTTGTGTCCAAATTTGAACGCATTCGGTGACGTGGTTTCGGAGAAAAGTGGATAATAGCCCACATGCCCAGTTTACATTTTTATATATAGATATATAATTATTTTGGCTGAGGCTGTTTGGGCTTGTTGGGGCCTGCTGGTGAAGCCAATCTGATGCTTCTGATGGCGAACTTGCCTAGCCTCAGGCTCTCTGCTGCCCTGCCCTGCCCTGCCCTGCCCTCACATTGGCAGTGCTGCTGACATCAGGAGGGTGTCTTCTCCCTAGACCTCTCTACCACACCAACTCCTCCTAATGTTAGGTGCAAATGACTGCCTTGGCATAGGCAGGAAGTTAATGTAGCCTGGCTTCTTCTCAGAAGGATCTCAATAATCCCCTCTGCTTTTCAATGTGCCAGGGATTTCAAATATGGGAATGTCCTCAACTTCCTGGCAGGTTGAAATCCACGAGCGATGGAAACAAGTTGCACAGGCCAAGAATAGTTATTTCCAGATAGTTGAGAAAAGGCTTGAGGGACAAATTTTCTTGGCTCATTATTTTAATGGGAACCTACCTAACGCACCTCCCGGAAACGATGTATGAACTGAAATGCAGCTATCCCTCCAAAGCCACATCTCTCTGAATTTTGCAAACATCAAAGATTTATAGATGTAGGGAAAGTGTGCATAATAATGCATATATTTGTGAAAATCACAGACACAAATGCATTTTATTAGGGGAAAGGCCTTGCAGAAATATGTATACACAGGAACACTGCACACACAAAAATGTATACAGTATTGGGAGAATTGCACACTAAAATCCTAACAATTTTTTGAGAATATATACACACACACACATATATATCTTGGGAAAATGGAAAAATTAGAGAAGCCCAAAGTGATGAATATGACTAACTATCCGTAGCTGAGAATGTAGCCCACTGGTTTCAGGTGTGGAGGAAGTGCTGAGTATCATAAGACAAGGAAGTGTTTTTCGCTATTGTTACTTATCTACAGAATGGTGTTTTTCCCTTTCTTTTTCATTGCATCCCAAAACTCTTGGGTTATACTCTGCAGTGCAGTTGTGCATTGCGCTGTTATATTGAGTCACTAACATTATGTTACATTATCATTTTGCAGCATACGGAGGAAAGAGCAGAGGTTTATTCATAGATTCCACTCCGTGGAGCCTTTCCTTGTTCCTGTTTATTACTGACAAAGTGGTGCTGGGTCAGCTTATGTGGTAATGAAATCAAGCAACTTTCCAGTTAGCCCTTTTACAAAACAAAACAAAACAAAAAATCAACGTCATTGGCAAAGAAAATAACCACAGCTTTCATTATTAAATTAGCCCCCCCTTTTCATTAAAATACAATTAGGAACCTGAAAATGAGCTGGCTTCAATGGGAATTTAATTATTTTTTAATATGCGCCCAGCTTCAATCCGAGACAGTTTCTGATGACTGTTCATTAAATGTTTCACAAAATGGCTTTCTCCCAATATACCAGGCCCTCCAAGTGCCTCCATTTTCCTGGGACAGTCCTGGATTTGCAGCAGCCGTCCTGGTTTCTGATTTGATCCCAGGATGTCCCTCTTTTCCTTAGGATGTCCCTATTTTCATTGGAGAAATGTTGGAATGTATGAAGTTATGTGAACCCAAAGCCAAGGAGATTAGTAACTACTGTATACAACCTTTAGACGACAACTGAAGGCAGCCCTGTAAAGGGAGGTTTTTTAATGTTTAATGTTTTATTATGTTTCTATGTATGTTGGAAGCCACCTAGAGTGGCTTGGGCAACCCAGTCAGATGGGTGTGGCATTATTATTATTAAGGACATCTCTGTTTTCATTGGATGCAGCTTGTAGCTTTGATTCTGTCTTGGAATCATTGGTGAATATGAGAAATGGATGCTGGAAGAAAGCCCAGGAAGGGCTTTCTTTACCCGGGGTGCAAGGGGTGCGGGGCACCCAGGTGCCAAATTCTGGGGGGGTGTCAGGCGCCTGCCGCTGAAGCTGCTTAAGCTCTTAACTATCTACCTGTTATGAAAGAATAAATAATTTTGATCAAGCTAGAAAAACAAAATACATATATACCTAAGTATTACCGAAATGTATGCCTACTGTTTCACTAAAGGACTTTGGACTTTGTGTGCTCATTTACCAAAGATGCGCTGTGCCAGCGGCGGTGCTTGTCAGAGATAAGGCGTAAGCGTGGTGTCTCACATAAACATAATAAAAGTTAATTTGGGGGCTAAACTAAATTTAGGGGTGCTGGGCAGATCTTTACACCCTGGCGGCGCATATGCTAAAGATGGCCTTGAGCCCAGGACAGGTGGTTCAAAGAACAGGAATCCTGAAGGGAACAGTAGAAGGCTCATTTCCTCCGAACAATATTGAAAATGGCAATAAAGCTTGGGGTGGGAGTGGGGAAGAGAGCTTAGGGACTAAGCTGCTAATAAGATCTACAAAAAGGCATCTGCAAAATTGACAGATGGCCTTGAGTTGGCTGGTAACAGAAGCACCTTCTCATTTTCTTTTCATAGTTAAACAGCACATAGTTAAACTATGAAATTTATTCCCAGAAGATCTAGCGATAGCCATCAACTTGGCCTCCAATACGGATGGTTTAGAAGTAAATTTAAGATTGGGGAACAAACGAATTAAAGATTGGACTGGGTTTAAGATCTGATTTGATTTAAGATCTGAAAAAATGAGAAACCGAAAATTGGCAAATTTATCCATATCTAGCTACCAACAGTCCTGCATGTACCATCTGGGTTATAATAATCCGATTTCCATGTTTCAGCTTCCCAGCTGCATCTTGTTTTCCTGACTCCATTTGTCCTTTTTTGCCCCAACCCAGCTCTTCAAATAACCGAACTTTGACCTGCCTGCATGTCTGTCAGTCTGGTTCCGAACATTGCTGTGAACGCCAGGCCCCAGGAAATATTGCGCTTTTATTCTCCGACGTCCCAAAGGTGACAAAACATGACCACGAGAATGTGACAAAATTATTCCCCCGCCCGATTTCCAAAGGCTATCAACATGCCTTGTCCCAAAGTGATGAAGAGAAGCTGTGCCCGACCTTGGTGGAAAGCAGAGTGATTCCAGGGAATCCATCATCAGACCTGCCGGGGATGAACAAGGATGGCAAATGGATTCATAGCACTACAGCCACAAGCAGAGTGTCTGAACTTATCCCAGGTGTGATGTGATTTCCCACTCCGACATCTGTCTACCTTCACACTTATAATTTGTTTGCACCAGTATGTTTTATCACACCATTAAAGAATCACTGAATCTCAGAGCAAGGCTGCCCTTGTGTTGATTTGTAATAAATATCCAGGCAAATGCCAAGTCACAGTCTAAATGTAGGGTTGTATTTCTTGCAATCTCTGAGGGTATCACTGTCACACTGCCGGCTTTCCCTGTACCATTACAAGGAACTCTGTAGCCCTCCCAATTTCCCAGCCTTTAACACAGAAGCACAATATACCAATACATATTCACATCTGTATTCCCTGATAATAGGATTTCACTTTTTTTGGGGGGGGGCGAATCCTCTTCTGTAGCTACCTGGAGAAGCAGAACGTTTCCTGACTGAGAGCAATATTTATTGCTCAGTCTTCAAACTCACAGCCATTAGGAGCCCAGTCTGGACACCTATCAAAATTACTAGACTTGACAGGGCCTTTTCAGAGCTCAATGGGGCACATAAATTCAATTTGGACACTATCTTCCTTCCCCATAAATATTACGGCCTGTTACCCTGCTGTGTCTCAATTATGTCTTCTTCCAGAGCTTGTCCTTCCTATCCTTCAGTCAGCGCAACAGCAGCACCTCCTCACAACAGGATGAGGGCAGATCTGTGGCCAGTGATGTTCAATTCTAGACACAGAACATTTTTTCTCAATGATTTTGTTTGGGAGGAGGTCTGAAAAAAGCCGAGGTGAGAGCTTGGGTCAGACACAGAGCAAGCAGAAAGAACTATAGTTCGGCAACAGAGACGAATGGGTGAATATATCAGTTTTAGTTTTTCCAAGCTTACCATCAGTTTTCCACATTTCCACATCAGTTACCAATTCAAAAAAGAAGTCCTCATGAAAATACATCAGCGAATTTCTCCAAATATTTCCATGTTTGCATGCAGTCTTGCCTAAAACACACATTTCCCTTACATAATGCATTTTTAGTTACAGGTAGGTAGCCGTGTTGGTCTGACGTAGTCGAAACAAAATAAAAAAATTCCTTCCGGCAGCACCTTAAAGACCAACTAAGTTTTTATTTTGGTATGAACTTTCGTGTGCATGCACACTTCTTCAGATACACTGAAACAGAAGTCCCCAGGCGCTTATGTAGAGAAAGGGTGGGGAGGGGGTATCACTCAGAAGGGTGGTGGAAATGGGTGATTGACTGACTGATAGCTGTTGACGACTGTAAACAACTGCAAATGGTCTTGCATGAAAAAGCAAGGGTTGAGATGGCTGAAGATCGCTTTATCATGTATAATGAGATAAGAATCCAATGTGTCTGTTCAAACCAGGTCCCTCCATGGTTTTGAGCTTGGTGATAAGTTGCAATTCAGCAACTTCTCTTTGCAGTCTATTTCTGAAATTCTTTTGTAGTAAGACAGCTACTTTGAGATCTTGTATAGAATGTCCTGGGAGATTGAAGTGTTCTCCTACTGGTTTCTCTGTCTTGTAATTCGTGATGTCAGATTTATGTCTATTTATCCTTTGGGGTAGGGTTTGGCCTGTTTGTCCAATATAGAGAGCTGAAGGGCACTGTTGGCATTTGATGGCATACACAATGTTAGAGGATGAGCAATTAAATAGTCCTGAGATGGTATGTTGGGGCCAGTAATGGTGTTGTCCGGGTGTATGTGGCAACAAAGTTGGCATCTGGGTTTATTGCAGGCTCTGGTACCAGTGTCCATGTTAAGTCTGGTGGTTGTATTATTGTGGGTGAGGAGTTGTTTAAGATTGGGTGGCATTTTTGTATGTTGCCTTTGCCAACGAAAGCATTTTTCTGTATATTTTGCCTTAGTATAGACATATATTTGTAAGCATCACCTGGCTGGAGAAACTCTTTGCAAAATTTGGATTTTCAAAGGATAGCTGTTTTTTAATTCATGTATTGTTTGGGAAAGTGCAAATTAAGTACGTTTGCTTTAAATATGAACTGAATTGAATTTCTCCCCCATCTCTAATGGTAAAAAGCATGTCTGGCACACAAAAAGTCTCCCAGATCTCTCTGCAGTTAAATGATTTGGATAGCAGCTAGCAGGTGCTGGACTTAGGAACACACACAGTCCAGGGACCTCATTTAAGTTTGGTTTCAGTCACAGGTCTTAAGAGTCTTCATTTAGAATCTATCATATATATCCTTCCATACATTCAAGAGGTGTATAATAGCTTGCCAAAGGAAGAGTGGTTGGAAACTTTATTTTTTAAAAATAATAATAATTTTTATTGAATTTTACATAAAGAAAAAAAAAAGAAAACGGAGAAAAGGAAAAATTTAAAAAAGAAATACAAAAATACAACAAACGAAAATAACAATATTATCACACCTTATCTCTTCAAACTTCTTCACTTCCCCTTCTTACAGTCCTTGTTGATAATTAACTCTTACCATTTCCAAATCTTAGCTAAACATCATAGAATTACGTCCTATCTCCCAATTCATGACCTTATTCTTAAATAATTCTTATTCATTTTATATAGAAAAGTGGAAGAAAAATATAAAGAAAAAACCAAAATAAAAATTAAAAAAAAGAAAGACATAATCATATTATCCAATTTATAGTCTAAACATTTTGGACTTCCTCATTTCCCCTTCTTGAGTTCCTTATTAATAACTAATTGTTGCAGTTTCCAAATCTAGAATTACATTCTTTCTCCCAATTTAAAACTTTTTTTTAACTGTTTACCATTCATACTTCTCTTTACCTTTATTACCCAATATTCTCTACCCAGAAATTTCCATAATTAATTTTGAAAATCTTTCTCCCCCTTTTTATTCCTTCCTCGAAACTAAATCAACCCCCTTTCCTTGGAATCAACGTCTCCAGAGATTTCAGCCAGCTCCTTAATACTTTCCGAGTGGTTGGAAACTTTAAATCGCTCACATACTTTGTGAGTCATGGTTGGTCTGAATAAAGGTACTGCTCCAGTTCCAGCTAACACAATGAATAAATTCCACCAAAAGCAAATGGACTTAGTGACAACTGATTTTAGCTGAATAAGGGCTGCCACTTCTTTTGTTTTGTTCCCGTTTGTTATCTAATGAGCCAATTTTTGACCTTGCTCAGATTTATAAAAAACTTTTGTGTCCACAAATCAGGCTTGGTATGGTAACAATTTTGGGTCACAGTCACTTTTTGTGTGAGGGATTCAATTGTACAATGGAAATTTAGGTTCACACAGTTAAAGAGGAGTAAAGCATTCTATCTCTCTGGTGCAGCAAATCTGCTTTAATAAAAAAAATTTAAACATGACTTTCTGTGGTTAGGAGAAATGATGGGGAAACACACCCCAAAGTGTGGGATACATGACTGGGAAGACGTATAACTTCTGCATAAGCAAATCTGGATGAAGGCTTGTTGCTGTATAACTTCCTTGCGCACAATTCAGGATGAATTTTCAGTAAAGACTGCACATTATCTAACTTCCACTGTAGTGTTGTGCAAGCAGGATGGATACTCAATAAATGGGTAATCTGGGGGAGCCCTCAGTGAATGCCTAAGTATTGCAGCTTAACTCCTCCCCTTTAAAAGTAGGGTTTTTAAAGTGATAGTTTGTCAAGAAACAGCTGCGTCTCACATGCTGCTGTGCAATGCATTCCATGTGAACTGCATTTAGACACTAACACTCATTATAAGAAATGGAAGATAATGTTGTTCAGTCCACATTTTCATAGAATTGTAGAGTTGTGAGGGACCCAACTCTCTGCAATGCAGGAATATGCAGCTGTTCCATACAGGGATCGAACTTGCAACCTTGGCATTATCAGTACCATGCTCTAACCCAGTGGTTCCCAACAGGTGGTCCGCGGACCCCCAGGGGTCCACGAGCTATGCCAGAGGGGTCCGCAATATGCTATTAGAATAAAAAATATATTAAATATATTTCATATGATAACAGATTTTTTTGTTTTGGCCGCTTCCTGCATGAGCAGAGTCTAGCGCAAAACTAGAATTAGATAGAGGCAGTAGTTCTGCTGTATGCGCTTTACAAACACTACTGTTTTGCAAAGAGGCAGCGTGCACATTCTACTAACACTCACCTCCCCAAGATGCTTTGCGCGCGTCAGCTTCCTTTGTGCGCTACTGCGCAGGTACCCTGTCTTCTCCATTCCCCTCCCTCCTCCCTGGCGCGCGCTGCCTCTTTGCAAAACAGTAGTGTTTGTAAACAAAGCGTTGTTTTTCGCAGAAGCTACAGTTTGCGTAGTTAAAAATGGACCGTTGGTTAAAAAGTGGTTCATCTCATTAAGAACTGAAAATTAAAACTAACTGTATACTGATGGAGTACTCTGTTGTAACTGTAAAAACCGTATAAATATAAAATATAAAAAGACTCTTAATTTGGCTCTCACTTAGGAATTAATGGGGGTCCTTGTCACAATAGCGGCTCGATGAGGGGTCCTCGAGAAAATTTTGTTGGGAACCCCTGCTCTAACCAACTGAGCTATCCAGGTTGAACAGACCTAATGTGGGGGTCCTGGATTTAAAAGCAGATTAGAATGCAGCTATCAATTGGATTGTGCACTTCTCTGAATGCTGTTGATGCAGTTTATGTTAAGAATGCACCAGAAGTTCCTATTTAATGGGGGAAAGCTATTCAAAAATATGCATCTTAGGGGGAAAGTATGGGGCACTTGGTGGGATGTTTACTATGTGGATAGTGAGATTCTATAGCTATATTTGAACATGCCTGTGACGTATCTAATGCTCTTTGGTTCCCTGTGCACAAGATATATGCAGTGGAAATAATAATAATAATAATAATAATAATAATAATAATAATAATAATAATACCCTGCCCCAGTAGCATAGGAAGATGGGGGTGGTGAGGGCAGCGTGATCCCAGGGGTGCCATTGCGGCTGCCCCCCACCCGTGCTGGGCGGCCCACCCCTGCGCATGGCGCCCCGTCCCCAGAACGCACACCATGTCCCTGGGGGCAGTGCGCCTGCTCTCCGCCCCCAGTGGTGGAGCACGAAGCTCCATCACTGCCCTGCCCATCTGGCTGGGTTTCCCCAGCCACTCTGGGCTGCTCCCAACAGAACACCACCACCAACAATAATAAAGAGAGCACATTGCAGTAGTCCAAGCGGGAGATAACCAGAGCATGCACCACTCTGGCGAGACAGTCTGTTGGCAAGTAGGGTCTCAGCCGGCGTACCAGATGGAGCTGGTAGACAATAGCCCTGGACACAGAATTGACCTGCGCCTCTACAGACAGCTGGGAGTCCAAAATGACTCCCGGGCTGCACACCTGGTCCTTCAGGGGCACAATTACCCCATTCAGGACCAGGGAGTCCCCCAACCCCGCCCACCCCTTGTCCCCCCAGAACAAGTACTTCTGCTGTCTCGTCAGGATTCAACCACAAAATATTAGCATCCCACCTCAGAAGCTGTTGCTGAGGATGAATGAAAAAGGAAAAATATGCTATACAAGTAGTTAAGAATAATTCAAATTAAAATCACACAATGCTCTTCTGTTTTCGTTAAGCGCCATGTCTTTTATGCTTAATTTCAGCCCAGCCAAAGGATAATCATGAAGTCATTTGGAAGCAGGCTTGGATGAAGCGAGTGACACACTTCCAAAAGCAGGGAGGGCAGGAGTGCTGTGATTAATCTGCTGGCACTCAATAGAAAATGAGGAAAAGCTGGTGATGGGATGTCAGTTTTAATCAGCTTTGGTCAGGATTAGCAAAATGGCATTACCCAGTGGTGAAATCCACCTCTCAGTTATTGAAGATAATTAGGGCATTAGAGAAAATGTTTGAATCAGAAAAAAACAACCCTTAATAAACTGATAAATCACTCTCCAGCCCATTGCTCTGCATTGAGAACTACTCGGGATAACAATTCACACTGGATCTCTTGTGCTTGGGAGTCTCTGCATAACACTGAAGTCTGCTCTTGGCATAGTCAATTAACGAGAGAGAAAAAAGTTATCCAGATGCCTGCTTCTTTTATTAAAGACCTCTTTCCATTTAACTGCTCCAATTTAGCGAGATGTGTAACGACTGTCAGTCAATGGGCGGTTTGGCGGTCACTCATGGCCATCGAGGAGAGATAGAAAAAGTTCGTACTTGTACATTCAGTCCCCTCATCTATAACTAATTCTCTCAACCGAATCCTTTTCCTTCCATGCATTTGATAGAAAAAGGGACTGATGGTTATCTTGAGCTTTTAAATAGGCCAGTGTCCTTGCATAACATTGTATCAAATTGTATGCATGCAATTCTCTTCTAGGTGAAAAGGCCTCTGGGTAACATGCAAAATCTGTTGCAAACATTTAGAACAAGCAAGGGGCAAACTCAGCCCTCCAGATGTTTTGGGACTACAATTCCAACCATCCCTGACCATTGGCCTTGTTAGCTAGACATGATGGGAGTTGTAGTCCCAAAACATCTGGAGGGCTGAGTTTGCCTATGCCTGCAATAGAAGCTGTGTATTGCATCTTAGAAAGAAGAAGGAAAGGAGACTATGGAAGGCATGGGATAGGCGATGGTTCACGACTCCCTGCCCACCCCCCACCCCCACCAAGCCACCATTTGGTGGCCTCTCTCAGCAGTGGAAGCAACTTTCTGAGAGCAGAGATGTTGGTGCTGGCCAGAAAAGGGTCAAATGTGTTGCTGCTATCCATCATGCTAGCCTCACCCTAGAGCCTGGCCCTCTAAATTTCTTAGGTCTGGGGGCACACTTGGAAATCTACCCATTTCACAAAACTGCCAATGCTCAGACTCCAAACAATAGGCAAAAGTGGAAGTTTTCATAAAAGGACATTCTTGTTAGTGGCACATCCGTAATTAACAACAACAGCAACAGCAACAGCAGCAACAACAACAACATGCCACCCATCTGACTGGGTTTCCCCAGCCCCCCTGCTGGCCTAAAGCATATATAAAAACATAATATCTAACACGTTACACATTAAAGAGCTTCCCTATACAGGCTGCCTTCAGATGTCTTCTAAAGCATGGGTAGGGAAACTAAGGCCAAGGGGCTGGATCTGACCCAATCGCCTACTAAATGCGGCCCGTGGACGGTCCGGGAATCAGCGTGTTTTCACATGAGTAGAATGTGTGCTTTTATTTAAAATGCATCTCTGGGTTATTTGTGGGGCATAGGAATTCGTTCACCCCCCCCTCCAAAAAAATAGTCTGGCCCCCCACAAGGTCCGAGGGACAGTGGACCGGCCCCCTGCTGAAAAAGTTTGCTGACCCCTGTTACTCATCTCCTTGACATCTGATGAGAGGGCGTTTTAAAGGGCAGGCACCATTGTGTGTTAAGACCTTTAACCCCCCCCCCCTTTAAATAAATTCAGACGAGACTCAAATTTTGGTTTGGTTTTTGGCAGAATTTAGGCCACAACTTTATTGATTACAATCAAGTGAGTGGTTGCATAGGATTTGGTTCGACTAGCTCCCTGCACCATTGCAGGTAGTGCTGACCCAGGGTACTACCATAAGTCAGCCTAGGGTGAACACCTGGAATGGCAGAAAGCCAGGGACATGCTATGTCCACTACCCAGATGTCCCCCTGGTCTCAGGCATGGGCACAACCCCCTCACAGGGTTGACCAAACCATTGAGTCTCTAAATTCCTTTAACGGAATACCCTTCACATAGGGATGGTGAGAGCATTCCCCCATCCCTATCACCTGAACCAGAGCCTATCCGCAACCCTACAAGTTGTGACAATTTGCTATGTGGCAGGCAAAACCCAAATGGCACCAGCCAATCAGCCAAGTGGGGAAAATTCCTGCCGTGCCCCTGTCCCAATGACAGACAACACACGGCGGCATAGCAAGGTCAAGCACAAGCCCTCAAAGTAGGGAGAGGTGGGCGGGTGTTCCGATGCACACACCAAAAGAAGAAGCTCTGGGTCATGTGCATGTGAATATATAGGTCCCTTGATACATTTACCCTGCGTCCCATTGGCCCGATTGAACCCTGCATCAAGGGACCTACCAATTAAATCTTACCCACCCACAACACAGGGTTTGGTTGCCAGCTCTCACTGCAACACGTGCCCTCTTTAAGGGAGGACCCAATCTACCAAGAAGGCCCTCTGCCTGGTTTGCTGTAGCTTCACTTCTCACAGTAAGGGAACCATCAGAAGGCCTTCTCAGAGTTGGATCTCAGTGTCTGGGCTCAACGAGGGGGGTGGAGACGCTCCTTCATTTTGTTTCAATCTCTTCTGTCCCCTGCTTTGTCCTATCTGGCTTTTGCTTTGTTGTTGTTGTTGTTGTTGTTGTTTAGTCGTTTAGTCGTGTCCGACTCTTCGAGACCCCATAGACCATAGCACGCCAGGCACTCCTGTCTTCCACTGCCTCCCGCTGTTTGGTCAAACTCATGTTTGTAGCTTCGAGAACACAGTCCAACCATCTCGTCCTCTGTTGTTCCCTTCTCCTAGTGCCCTCCATCTTTCCCAACATCAGGGTCTTTCCCAAGGATTCTTCTCTTCTCATGAGGTGGCCAAAGTATTGGAGCCTCAGCTTCACGATCTGTCCTTCCAGGGAGCACTCAGGCCTGATTTCCTTAAGAATGGATAGGTATGATCTTCTTGCAGTCCATGGGACTCTCAAGAGTCTCCTTCAGCACCATAATTCAAAAGCATCAATTCTTCGGCGATCAGCCTTCTTTATGGTCCAGCTCTCACTTCCATACATCACTACTGGGACCTTTGTCGGCAAGGTGATGTCTCTGCTTTTTAAGATGCTGTCTAGGTTTGTCATCGCTTTTCTTCCAAGAAGCAGGCGTCTTTTAATTTCGTGACTGCTGTCACCATCTGCAGTGATCAAGGAACCCAAGAAATTAAAATCTCTCACTGCCTCCATTTCTTCCCCTTCTATTTGCAAGGAGGTGATGGGACCAGTGGCCATGATCTTGGTTTTTTTGATGTTGAGCTTCAGACCATATTTTGCGCTCTCCTCTTTCACCCTCATTAAAAGGTTCTTTTAATGCTTTTAATGCTTTTGCTTTAATGCTGCATTTTTTGGGGGGTGAAGGTGGCATTGTACTCTTATTGCATTTTTAAAATCTTGCTCTGAATCTTGTTCAGCCACCCATACAACTTTTTCTTAGAGGGCGGCAACATAAATAATGTAGATGAAATAAATAAATGTCTCCACATCCTGCTGTTGTTCCTGGATCATTTCCTGCAGGCCAGCTGTTCTTCTGCTTTAAAAAGCATATCTAAAATCAATGGAATTGCACCGATTTAAAGCCACAACGCATCTGGTCTCTTATCTTTATTACAAACACCTGCAATTATCCCCAGAGACCAATAGACCTAAAAAGATTAACTGCCCTCCAATTGGTAGTTGTTTTAGATCAATTGTTGCTTCCCCTCCCCATGGTGTTTCCCCCTCTGTGATTTAATACACATTTTAAATCTATTTAAAACCTGTGAATTAAATTGCATCTGTGTCATAGATTCTTAGGCACCATGATGTCGTAAAGAAGATATACCACATGGACCTGAGCATTGAGGGGGGGGGGGAGATTCTCATAAAGGTTAAGGTTTTAAAAAATAAGAACAAGTTGGCATTGCTACTTTAAGGAGAACTCTAAGATAAAGAGCACACCTGAGCTGTGTATGTTGGAATTTTGCACTGGTGATCTGAATAGAGCAGAATTTTCCAAACTGGGGACTTCAGCTGTTGTTGGACTACAACTCCCATCATACCCAGCTAGCAGGACCAGTAGTCAGGGATGATGGGTATCATAGTCCAGAAACAGCTGGAGTGTCAGGAAACAGCCTACTTATGAGTAGGACACATGCCCGACTGGCATGATCCCTGTTTCCTGGGCGATTGTTCGGGAGCGTCTTAGCCTTTCTCAGCCCCCGGACATCATAGTGATTGATGTGGGAGTACATCAACACACTCTTAGCACCCACAACACAGTTGCATAATAGACCACAGCAACTCAGCATTTTGGCTAAGCTAGTTTATTTACATATAAACACACGGAGCTCTTCAACATGGCTCCCTCTCTCTCTAGCATCAAAGAGAAAGAACAAAGAACAACAGTTCCACTTCAGGAACACAGTAAGACAAACATCCTGTCTACATCACTTCCCACTCTGTGGAATCAAAACACATACAGTCATATGACAGACAATAAACCCATGACTGACTGCACATGGGGAATGAATCTCCCAACATCCTCCCCCGATTCATGAACTGTGCTGCAGTCATTCAATGTAACTGCAACAACCATACAGATGTCATACACATAGTATACTTATGTATCACCCGTTCCACCCTTGGAACTACCTGCAACTGGATTGGCCTTGGGCCTTACCATCTTGCATTTCTGACTAGTCTCGGTGTCATAGCCCTTCTGACTATCAGGAAGTTTCACATTTGGCTTTGTTGGGACTCGAACCCAGTTTGGAAAACCCTGGACCAGAGCCATGTAAGCTGAGCCAATGGCTTCTGGGTGGGGTTTTCTGGTTTTGGAATTGGGTAGAATGGGGTCAACATGCTAGCCTAGACAAACCTTTGTGAGGCAGCTCCTAAATAAGCTGGCAATAAGCTGCTTAAAAAAAATATAGGAGTGAATGTATTCAAACTCCAAATCTAATTGCTTCTTGACCTGTTGGGAAATCTTTCTCAGACTCTCCTGTGTTTTGCCTACTGAATGTTGATTTTGCGATATGTGAAAGTGATTTCTAAGTGCTCCCACACGAATGTGTCTGTGTCCGATGAGTTGTCTGAATCAGCAATCAACTAATAGGCCAAATTGTGGTCCGTCAGAGGGATGTGTCAGCTTCTCATTTTTCCAGCCTTGTTCAGTTATTCGCATTTCTGCATCTATTTGTGATTTTTTTTAAAAAGTCATCAGCAGTTTAGCAAAAAAAATATTGTAATACTGTATACACCACTTATGTGCAATTTTGCCCGATATGCACTTTTATGCAAGCAATTTATCTTAAGACAATGGATTTTATATGTTACGTGCAGTAATATTTGCATTATCATGCACATTTTCCCCGTCATATAAGAAATGCCTCCAAATATACATTATATACACATTTCATTGAAGAAATGCCTCCAAAAATATGTAGAAATGATAATGAGAATAATTAGAATTTATATGCCGCCCATCTGACAGGGTTGCCCCAGCCACTCTGGGTGGCTTCTAACAAATTAAAACATCAAACACAGTAAATGTCAAAGGATCCCCTCCCCCAAGTGTATATTAGGTAGGTCTAAATTTAAATCCAAACCACACTAAATTCCGTCCTCATTTCTTCCTCATCCCTGTTCTTACACCACAATTTTACTGGTATGAGTTTGCAGGGTGCCTGAATAACATTCTAATTTCTGAGTGCTGGACATTGGATTTAGCATGTTAAAATATAAGCCAAGAGACAGCCCGGTGAAGGCTAGTAGTAGTAGTAGTAGTAGTAATAATAATATTTATACCCTGCCCATCTGGCTGGGTTTTGCCAGCCACTCTGGGCGGCTCGCAGCAGAATATTAAAAACACAATAAAAGCTGGGACAAAGGGAGTGGTTCTGTGCCAGAGGGCGAATGGGTGGGACTCTTCCTTTAGCTCAGAATTAGTTAGCCTTTGAAGCAGAGTTTTAGTGTCGGAAAGAGAGCGTTTGGTTTAGGATCGGAGTTGGCTGTGACATGATCAAGGGAAAAAGATTTCAGTCTGTAAAACACGGCAAGCTGAAGAGGAGGAGTCAGAGCACAGTATGGGATGACAGTTTGACTCAAAGGCTGAAGAAAAAGGAGAAATGGAACTTCCTTGGAGTGTAATGCTGGAAACTCCTCCATTATAGCCTCAGGTAAATGTGGTTTATGTGTAAATAAACCATATATCATAAAGACACCACAGTCTCCACTGTGCCTCATTTCCAAAGGAAACACGAACCCTGGGTAAGTGCCTGAACCCCTGGAATCATTCACTGCTGTGGAGGTCGGGGGGGGGGCATGTAACCTTACATAGTTGGAACAATATCAGCGGGAGGAGGAAAAGGTTTCTTTCAGTTGACGCTTATCTAGGTGAGCTCTCAGGAGAGAGCTAATATTACAACAAATCTAGTAGATGTGGGTAATTGAATTTCTGCAACCTGTTCAGCAAAGTACTTTCCATTTCCCACCAGCGCTGCTGATCTCAGAAATGTCTCAAAGCACCCTTAGGGGTATTCCACATGCTACCTTGTGCTTGGTGTACAGGTAACCATTTCTTTTAAAGTGCCTAAAAATGTAAAAATATGTATGCAGCAAATGTATTATTCATATCAAACATACACAGAAAGCAGCTAGGATAGGCACACAGTGCATATTCCGATTTCAAATTCAGGTTTGTTGCCAGGTAATGTGTGAAAAGGCCACTTACTTGAATGCAATCTGTATCCTACTGAAGTCATTAGCAAAGCTCCTATTGATATTATTTTTTTATCCGCTCTTGATTGTACCCTTGGATTCTGCCCAGCTGATTTTGTATGCTGCGTGGTTCTACAACTGCAGGCACATGAGCTTTCCTGGTGGCCCCAACACATGAATGATATTTTCAAAGGGTGTCTAGCCAGTGTGAATCCATCATTTTATGATGCTATAAGAAGAGGAGATTGGCTAGATGATGATAAAACAACATGCCAAAGCACTTAAAAGGTCCTTGTGAATAAAGATCTCTATTCTCAACTGCAGTATATTTAATGTTTCCTCATTAGCTGAAAGTATTCATCATTCTAAGGCTCAACATTTATGTGAATGCTATTGAGTAAGAAAAGGCCAGGTACTTTCCTGCTGTTTTTTTTAAAAAAACCTGAGGCTAGGAATGAACAGGATCAGACTGTTCCTGGTTTCATTCATTTCAGTCCATTTTTGCATTAATCTGCAAACCTCTCCCCATTAAAATATTCTTTCTCTCTCTCTCCCTCTATATACATATACACATGACTAGATGTATGTATTTTTGGAGCCAAGAATTGTAGTGCAGCATTTGGACAATGAGAAATCTGGATTGGTAAGTATGTTCCAACCTACACAACACTCTGAGAGATGCGAGTTAAGTTAGTTCATATCAAAATCCAAAAAAATTCAACAAGCATCACTCCCTGAGCCATTCTCATTGCATCGAGAAGAAGAAGAAGAAGAAGAAGAAGAAGAAGAAGAAGAAGAAGAAGAAGAAGAAGAAGAAGAAGAAGAAGAAGGAGAAGATAATAATAATAATAATAATAATAATAATAATAATAATAATAATAATGCATATGTGCCCATCATAGATAATTTGTTTTGCTCTTGGGGAAAAGAGATTCAGTCTCACAAAATTGCAAATAATCCCTCAAACGAGGTTCAGGCCACCTACTGGAGTGCCAAAAAGCAAAAGCCATCACAATTTTAAGTACACAAACAAAATAATGCATGCACACAAACACATTGATGCAGGCATTTCTCAATAGAGAACATACACTTCAATTTCTGTTTCCAGGGGAAAATTAATACCACAAAACAATGTGGAAACTTGTACAGGAGAGGTAGGGAACCTTTTCCAGTATGAGGGTCACATTCCCTTCTGGTCAACTTTTTGAGGGCCACATGCCAGTGGTGGGTGGAGCCAAAAGCAAAATGGGCAGAGCAATGAATGTTAATTTTACCTTATAGAGTACAGTCGTACCTCGGGTTGCGATTGCTCCGGTTGTGCGTTTTCGGGTTATGGACACACTGAACCCAGAAGTACCAGAACGGGTTACTTCTGGGTTTTGGCGCTCATGCATGTGCATAAGCACAAAATTGAGCTTTGCATAAGCACTGAATCGTGTCATGCACATGCGCAGATGCGGCTCTGCGGGTTGCGAATGCTGTGGGTTGCAAACGTGCCTCCCGCACGGATCAGGTTCACAACCCGAGGTTCCACTGTAGTCTCATTTCTATGCGTACTGAAAATATCCCTCTCCATCCTCCAATTCAAGCAAGCAATAAACATTATCGGAGTTTAAGGACATTGTGTGGCCTGAATGAGGGGCCCAGATATTGTACAGTGCTGGTCTTTAAAGCCCTAAACGGCCTCGGTCCTGTATACCAGAAGGAGTATCTCCATCATTTACCCTGGACACTGGGATCCAGCGCTGAGGGCCATCTGGCGGATCCATCATTGCGAGAAGTGAGGTTACAGGGAACCAAACAGAGAGCCTTCTTGGTAGTGGCGCCTGCCCTATGGAACGCCCTCCCATCAGATGTCAAGGAAATAAGCAGCTATCCTATTTTTAAAAGACATCTGAAGGAAGCCCTGTTTAGGGAAGTTTTTAATAAAAAAAAGTTTTTAATAAAATTTAATGCTGTATTATTTTTAACACTCGATTGGGAGCTGCCCAGAGTGGCTGGGGAGGCTCAGCCAGATGGGTGGGGTATAAATAATAATAAATTATTATTATTATTATTATTATTATTATTATTATTATTATTATTATTATTATTACAGGGAAAGCATCTTGTCCAAGAAAGATGAATCTGGGAAAGGTCCAGCAGGAGTTTGGAGTGGGTGTGTGGAAGGTCTTCATGCTGCTGGAGAAGATGATTCCCCCAGGTATTTTGGTCACACGTTAAACTCTTCAGCTGAACTAAATTATATAAAGATATTAAAGAGAGCCCATCCCATAAACCAGGGGTCCCCAAACTTTTTCAGCCGGGGGCCGGTCCACCGCCCCCAGACCCTGTGCTGGGCCGGACTATATATTTTTTTGGGCGCAAGGACCCCTGCTGCGCCCCACCCCACCCCATGTTTCTCTCAGGGTGGGCAGCAGAGAGAGAGAGTCCGGAGGGACAGAGACTCCATTTTCCAGAGTTGTTAAGAGGCGGCTCAGCCCCCCAAGGGCACACCTCTCCCTCGGGTGTGGGGTCAAGGAGGGAGATGCTGCCTTCACTGAGCGAAGACTGGGGGTGTGGGGTCAGGGAGGGAGATGCTGCCACATTCATTCAAAGCAGTCCAAAGTGACACCATTAATTCTTTATAATACAGTATTGCTCTAAAAACAGATGGCAAAAAACTATAACTGTACTGGTCTTTGGCGTCTGGAGAGGGGAAGGGGGAACTTTGTATCTGAAAGTTTAAAACTGAATTTCATCATCATAAAAAACATTGGAAGAGACAAATGGCTTTAGCCACGTTTCATGGGCAGCCCTACCTGATTCCCGTTGAACTTACTGCAAAGTAACTGAGCTCTTAGCCTGGCACTGAGAGAGGGGGGAGACCCAGCTGCCTTAAGAGATGAATGAGATAAACACCGGGATGAAAAAACACACAAAAAGCGGGAGATTGATATTTTGGGGTCCTAGGGCAGATTAGGCAGGTCTCCTTTGTCAGTTGCTGCCCAGGGCTGCGGAGCCAGGAGGAGAAAAGTCAGTGGAGCTGCCTTTTGGACTCGGCTCTGGGGCTGAGGAGCTGACTGAAGCAGCCGAGCGAGCGGAAGCAGCCAAGCGGAGGCAGGAGGGGCGAGCCAGGAGCTCCGTTCAGAGCCTCTTAAAGGCGCAGCGCCGCTTTTTCCCACCGCCTTCCTGGGCACCCCCTGGGCTCCTCTGCCTGCTCTTGCAAGCCCGAAAAGGCTCCTGTCCTGCTGCTGCCTCTCGCAAGCGCAGGCACAGGAGCCGCAGTTGGGGGAGGCAGCAAAGGGGCGGGGAGGAACGAGCAGCCCGGCTCCTGCCCAGCTTCGCTGCTTTAAAGCGAGCTGCGGAGGAGGGAAGGTTTCTCCTCCGGGCAGAGAAGCTGCACTGCGTCTCTCTTCTTCTTCGAGGACTCCGCACCGCGCCTCCTTTTTCTTTCCCCAGCCCTGGGTTCCGCTCAGTCAAGCTTCGCCATCAGCGCACACACCGCGGGACCAGCAAGAGCTGTGCGCGCGCTGGTGGGTGAAGCTCGACTGAGCGGAACCCAGCACGGGGGAAAGGAGAAGGAGGTGCGGCGCGGAGTCCTCGGAGAAGGAGAGAGACGCTGCGCCACTAGGAGGAGGAGCGGCCACAGGCGGCGCCCAGGAGGAGCCCGTGCCATGCTTCCCTTCCTTGGCGCTGCTGCTGCGCTCAGGACAGGCGCAGGCTCCTGGCGGCAAGGAAGAGGCGACGCAGGGGGGTAAAATGGCTCTCGCTGGGAAATTTTTTAAAAAGTGCATAATGACCATGCCGATCCCCAGACCTTTCGCGGGCCGGATTGGGAGGCCAATTGGGCCGCATCCGGCCCCCGGGCCGTAGTTTGGGGATGCCTGCCATAAACCATCCAGGAAGATCTTGTATTAAGTACATATGGCATTGGAATAGTTATAGTCCATGAAATGGACTTTTCCTACAAGAGAGGCTGGGAAGGTTCATCATGAGAGCAAACTCTAATTTATGAGACAAGACCGGTAACAACCCACCGTGTGAAACAGAAGTCTCATCCTTGAATCACATTTTTAAATTGGGTCAGAAATAATAAAACATTGAATTGGCAACCTGACCAGCACACTTTAACATTCCAGAAGAGCTCGTTCTTGGAGATTTATGAAGGATTTGATTCTTTTCGGTTTCCATGCCCTTCTCGGACCCAAGGTTATATGTTTAACACTGCTTGTATAAATGACTGCAGGCAAGTCCACAGTCAAGAAGAGGACAATAAAACAAGCAGCGTTGTCACTTGTCTTGGGTGCAACCTGGATGGAACACATAGCTGCCAAGTTATCCCTTTTTTTAAGGGATTTTCCCTTATGCTGAATAGGCTTCCTCACGAGAAAAGGGAAAACTTGGCAGCTATGGGAACATGAAACAGGGATCAACACTTATGTAATAGCCTTACAATGTAATAGCCTGTTTTCAAGGTAGTACATGAAAAGACAGATATCCTCTTGCTCAGAGGGTTGATGAAGGCAATTGGCCAGGGGGAGTTGAAACTTCTCACTGACCTTACAGCCTAACACAGCACAGTACACCCAGACATATGATATTGGTAATGGGGTAGGAGAAAAGTGGAGAAATGGGACATTGCAAAGATGCGCAGCCAGCGGGTTACTTCTGCACAATATCTAGGATAGTGTCAGGGGCTGGGCAGAGGAGGAATGGTGGAGACTACCTCCCCAGCCTGACCCTTCCAGAGAAGAAGAAGACAGTTCAGAGTTACAACAGAGGTTTGAGGGAGGTCTCAGTGCAGAGGCAGATGAGGGGAAAAGCTGGGAAATAATGGGAGAGAAGGACGAAGAAGCACCAGGGGGGTGAAAGCTGACGGCCACTGATATATTTAGAAAGCAATCCAGACCCGCCCTCTCAGAACCCAGTGAGACTTTAAAGTAGGAGAGCAAAGGCAGAGGGCACTTTTCAGCACCTGTAGCGATGACACATGAGGAAGTGGGAGAGACAGAGGGGATGGAGATTCACTTGGAGAAGGCCATTATTCCAAGAGGCTGTATTCCCAAGCCCCCCTCTGTAAATATTGAACAAACGGCAGGTGGTAAGGACTTTTCCTTGTCTTATCCGTTCCTGGCAACCTGCTGTGGGGGCCGGTTCCTCTGCCACCTGACAGGTAGATTTGTATGAGATCTCAGTAGCAGCACCCTTAATGGTTCCTATAAACCATTGTTAACTCGCCCGTGGCAGGGGTAGAATTAGTAATTACAGCACTGGAAAGAAAGTAATGATTAAAATGAGAGCTAGCGTCAGGTAGATCAGGGATGGGGAGCATGTGGCCCTCTAGATATTGCTGGAGTTCACAACTCGCATCAGCCCCAGCCAGTGGCCAGACATGATGAGATTTTGTACTCCAGCAAGATATGGAGGGTCTCAGGTACACAACAATGCCCGGTAGTGGCCTTAAAGGCATGACACCAGCTGAGGATATATGCCTCGTTTTCAGATAGGAAGTTTATGTGCAGATGAGTGGCTTAAAACTCAGCTAGGTTGTCTTCCCACAGCCACTGTGCTTCTAGTTGCATTTGCATGTTATTGTATGTCCCACATGTATGTTTGTGTGTGGCGTTCACCCGATGTACATTGTCTGTTCGGTTTCCCTGCAATGTCCTCAAACTCCTATTCGTGAAGATGTGCGTGCACAATGGCTGCCTCACATGTAGCGCATGTTGGGTTTAAGCAACCTTGCATGCCTCCATGCATACATAGAGGGGATAATACACATTGTGGTTTCCCACTAAAACCTGAGACTCTGCCTCTCCCCGCCCCCCCTCTCCTGCATGAGACAGCCATGAGAAACTAGCTTGACCACATAGGCTTAGAATCCAAAGGTATCCTGCTAAAATACGAAGAAAGTGAAGATTTCTCCCCCTCCCTTTACCAATGGGGCCTCTGTGGGTTCTATTTGCTCTTTTTAAGTAATGCTAGCAATGTGGGAATGGAGCTCAATGGTTGGTGGAGGGCCTGAGCGGATTCAACTTCCAAGCTATTAACTCTGCTATCAACCAAGCAATTTTACTTTTTAACACCCAAGAACATCACGTCTCATGGCTTAGCTCAGGGGTCAGCACCCTTTTTCAGCTCTGGGCCGGTCCACCATCCCTCAGACCATGTGGTGGACCGGACTATATTTTGAATAAAAAAATGAATGAATTCCTATGCCCCACAAATAACCCTGAGATGCATTTTAAATAAAAGGACACATCTACTCATGTAAAAACACCAGGCAGGCCCCACAAATAACCCAGAGATGCATTTTAAATAAAAGGACACATTCTACTCATGTAAAAACACCAGGCAGGCCCCACAAATAACCCAGAGATGCATTTTAAATAAAAGGACACATTCTACTCATGTAAAAACACGCTGATTCCCGGACCGTCCGCGGGTCGGATTGAGAAGGCGATTGAGCCGCATCCGGCCCACGGACCTTAGGTTGCCTACCCCCGGCTTAGCTTTCCAAATTGGGTGGAAAGGAAACCCACCCCACAGCAGTATTTCTCGAGAAACTATAGGACAGATATGGATTGTGGCTATGGCTTCAAACGCAAGTGGCAGGAACACACTGAAGTCAGAATAGACAGTAATGCGCTCACAGCCTAAGTTGCATTAACTCCCCCCCCCCCAAAAAAAAACCCCAGAGAAACACAAGAAAAAAATGAGGAAAAACCATAGAAATAGAACTGCTGGAGAGATCCCATATTTATGTTCATACTTGATGGCTGATATGAAAGGATCCTCGAAGAAACTCATGACACTCATTTTCATGACAAGAAGCTGAGTCTATTATTTCCTTTTATTAAAAGAAAACACTACCCAAAGCAAGAAGCTCTTGACTGAGTGATGAGTAAGCCTGGTTCGAAGGAGCTTTTAAACCTGCTTTTGCTAATGAGGTTCAGAGTGCATTAAGATCCATTAATGGGAATAAAAAGGCGAGGGCCAACATCCTGAAACCTCAATTTCTCAAAATTACTGCCTTGCTTATTTCTAAGCCCTGTTGCCAGAATGTTTATTACCTTGCATTTTCTGTGGTTAAATAACCATTTAGTCAGGAGGGAAAGCATCAGGGGGTGAGTTTATTGTACAAAGATGGGAGCAAAACTTTCTTGAAATTATCCTCTGCTCCTCTCTTCCCAGGCGTAACTCAAAGCTGGCAATGCTTGCTTTCAAATGACATGGGTTTTTGTTTGGCTCTGTCTCGGTGCTATTTTTCTGGAAAAAGAGGTGCCAGAACTCACCATGAAAGCCTCTCTTGTTCTCTTATAATGGCAATGGCATCCATCTAAGAGGTGCCAGAACTGAGTTCCGGCGAGTTCCAGATGAAAAAAAAAAAAACCCTGGTCTGTCTGAATAACAGAGGCTATCATCTATTTCAGCCTTTGCCAATCTAGTGCCTTACTTATATTTTGGACAGCAACTCCCATCAGCCACAGTCAGTGTTGGTCACATGACCTGGCAAGTGTGTCCGGAGTTAATCCCAGAATATGAGATGGTACCACCACAGTGATCTCTTCAGTATCTATGCATCATTCTGTTCATTGCATTGGATTTGCATGTATTCTACTGAGCTGGGGAGCAGGCAGGGACACACTGCAGGCAGGGAAAGCAGAAATGCAAACCTAACTCTGTCTCACAGCCAGTCTCATGGGTCCTTGCACTTCTGTCCAGGTATATTTGAAACTCCCTCTGCCTATGCTACTGGTTCCTGTTTGCCCACCCATGCATTTGAGGCCTGCTGTGTTAGTCCATGTGTCACCATTTGATGGTGCTTGCCAAATGTTGGTTCTTTTAAGAAGATTATTTGTTCATCAAGGTCTGCTGTAACCGCCTGAGGCTCTCTAACAACTTAGACAGAGTTTGTGCCATCAGATTCTCCCTGATCTGTTAAACAGGAGATGCCTGATAATGTGCAGACCAAAATAGACATTCTTTTTTTAAAAAAGGTAAAGGACACCTGGATGGCTAAGGCCAGTCAAAGGTGACTATGGGGTTGTGGCGCTCTTCTGGCTTTCAGGCCAAGG
Source organism: Zootoca vivipara (assembly GCF_963506605.1). Classification (NCBI taxonomy): domain Eukaryota; kingdom Metazoa; phylum Chordata; class Lepidosauria; order Squamata; family Lacertidae; genus Zootoca; species Zootoca vivipara. The sequence continues at coordinate 15,239,850 of NC_083291.1, forward strand.
GAGCCAGTGTTTCTGGGTCATGTGGCCAGCAGGACTAAAGCACTTCTGGCACAACGGAACACCTTGACAGAAACCAGAGCGCATGGAAACACCGTTTACCTTCCTGTCGCAGCAGTACCTATTTATCTACTTTCACTGGCATGCTTTCGAACTACAGGTAGGTAGCCTGGTGTATCTGAAGAAGTGTGCATGCACACGAAAGCTCATACCAAAATATAAACTTAGTTGGTCTTTAAGGTGCTACTGAAGGAATTTTTTTTATTATGCTTTCGAACTGTTAGGTTGGCAGGAGCTAGGACAGAGCAACGGGAGCTCACTCAGTCACGGGAATTAGAACTGCCAACCTTCTGATTGGCAAACCCAAGAGGCTCAGTGGTTTAGACCACAGCGCTACTCATGTCCCTGTTAGACATTCTGACAATGGTGTGGTTGCTGTTACTCAAGATAGCCAACATGTCTAGATACTTCCTCCCTTTAAAGGTCCAATAGAATATATCCCAGGGGTCAGCAACCTAAGGCCCATGGGCTGGATGTGGCCTATGGAGGTGTTTTGATTGGCCCATGAGCTTCCCCCAAACTGAGTTGCCCGCTTACACGCTGCACTAAACTGGTGCAGCACAGCACGGGGACTCGCTTCTGTGGCGCCGAAAATCATGGGCGCGAGCGTGATCCGGCCCATGGAGGGATCTCCATGGGACCGATCCGGCCCAGGCAAGATAAACCTTGCTGACCCCTGACATATCCCATGTCTTAATGTCACAATCTGCCTTTCTATGGCATAACTGGCTGCAAATGGTGGGTGGGGAAATAGGGAAATGTCATTGTGATAGCACAACTTAGGCACATTCTACTACCGTAGTAACTAGACATTCTGGTATGAGAAGGGAAAGCTTATTGAGTTTGTCCCTTGAGGTGTAATGAAAACTTTGTAGTACAGTGGTACCTAGGGTTACAAACGCTTCAGGTTACAAACTCCGCTAACCCAGAAATAGTACCTCAGGTTACGAACTTTGTTTCAGGATGAGAACAGAAATTGTGCTCCGGCGGCGCATCAACAGCAGGAGGCCCCATTAGCTAAAGTGGTGCTTCAGGTTAAGAACAGTTTCAGGTTAAGAACGGACCTCTGGAACGAATTAAGAGCTTAACCAGAGGTACCACTGTACTTCAAATATCAATAGATATTCCTGCAGGGTTTATTTTATGCATATTTTGCCTGCCAGTGTTGCAATAATGAACAAGCCTTAAACCTTTGGTCTTGGAGTCAAAAGGGGGCTTTTAAAAAAAAAAAGCCTAATTGTTTTCCAGGCAGTGAGGCTCACGGTGCACAGAGAGGGGTGACCTTTCCTTCCAAAGCCTTGATCTCCACCACTGTTGGAGGCAGTATGTCTCTGAATACCACTTGCTGGAAATAACAAGTGGGGAGAATGTTGTGGCCCTCAGGACCCGCTTGTGGGTATCCCATGGTCACCTGGTTGGTCACCTGAGTACAGCATGCCGGGCAAGATGAGCCTTTAGTGTGGTCTAGCAGGGCTCGTCTTAAATTCCCGTGCTTTAACATTCTGACATTTTTATCTGAAAGGGAGAGAGACCTGCCAAAAGATAGCCCTGATAAATAGTGTTACTCATTACCCTGAACAACCATATCTCGTTAATTTGTGCTGCTCCCATCCCTGCGCTCCCTGCATGTGTATTTTATTGACAACACAAACCTTTTAATATTTTCCAGATGCTTTATCAATAAATAAGTTCCTCTTAAGGAGCTAGTTGGAGGCAACAACCTGCTTACACTTGCATTGCCGACTTTTATCACTTTGCTTCCCGAGGCACTGGGGAAATGGAACAATACAGGAGAGCTCGAGATTTATGGCTTTCCTTAATAGAGAGAGCAGGGAAGAGGCAGGAGAGAAAGAGATTGTATCTGCACAAATTTATTTTGCATATTTCAAAGAGCCCTTTTTAAAAATGCATTTTCTTGGAAAGAGGCTGTTTTCATCCACAATAATGTTTCCTAATAGCTACCAGTTGCTGTTTTTTTAAAAAATTGGTACCCAAATGTACCAATAAAGAGCAAGACTTTGATGCCAGAAAATGAGGTATTCAGGTAGTTTGTCATGATCAAATTTTTAGACCATAGATTACCACTGAATCTCTGGTTTGACAGTTATGTGACACCAAAACTTGGACTGAGATTTTTTGGGGGGGGGGGACCAGAAAGGTAGCCATGTCCTTTTGTGGGTCCCCTATTATTATGTTTCAATGATCACCTGAGTGCAAATTGGGAAGGATAAAGGAACAGGTGTGGAAATAGGACACTCGGTTATTGATCGCTTCTCTGGTCTGATAGAGAAGGTGCAATTGCCTAATTAACCCTTTATGCAACAATATGTGAACTGAAACACAGTCATCCTTGGGAATTCATACTTATCTGAATTTTGCAACATAGTTCTCCAGCCAAAAAAAAAAATACAGTACAAATTTTTGTTACGGTAATATATTAGGACGGAGTGTGCATAAAATGCATATATTAATGAGAAAAGCATACAAGAATACAATATACTCGGAGAAATTGCTTTGTAAAATTGCAGACATATATTCAGAGGAAATCACACTAAAATGCTGATGAATTTTCATGTGGGCTTTAAAAACACACAGATTGATTTGAAAATGTGGAGAACTGAATGGGGAAAGAGAGTGACGGGGAGACTGTAAAATCGACAAGTTTGTCCATTCCTAGTTGTTATTCCAACTGGCCAGAAAAAAACAAAACATAAACCAGCCAGGGATGGGGTACATGTGTTGTGTTTATGTTTTGGGTCCATTTTCAGAAAAGCAAGAGGGAATATCCCCCCTTCCCATTCCTCACCCATTTTTAAAACGAGTACACATCTTAGTTAAAGAGAAAAATCCCAATGTTGACAAAAACTGCCTTGGGTTCTGCCCCTAGACCCACCCCCATATACAAGGCTCCATCCCAGCTCTCCCCCTTGGAACTACTCAGGGCTCTATCCTCAGACTTCAATTAGGTTCCAGGCTTTTAAATTGTTATTTCAAGAGCTGGAAGACTCTAACTTCTGTTGCTTTTCTTTGGGTGGATTTTGAAAGGGAGAGAAATCCATCTAGTAGGTTGAATAACCACTAGTGGCCTCTTGTGGTTGCAATCACAATTCAGGCAAATTAGGAATTGACAAGCAGGAACATTTCCCCCCCTTCCTGTCTAAATAAAGTAGATGATTTTGTTACCTTATTGGCAAATATCCAACAAGTCAAACAGATATGCTGGCTCGTACCTTTTCACAAGTCTGGCACCACAAAAACCTAAAGAAGCTGTGATTTACCAATTCCTTGGCAGGTAAGCTTGTTAACTGTTCCTTATTTAACAGCAACAGAAAAGGGTTAATGGTAAATAAGGAACCATTCTTGGAATAAGAAACAGGTGTGAAGTCTATTGGCAGACCACCATACATTATTGCCAGGCTACATTTCACTTAATGGGTTGCAGTGTTCCTTTTGCTAATTGCTATTGGTGGCTTTCTAGGAGATGCCTAAACTGGACTTGATGGGGAACAAAATGCAGCCCTGATTGCTGAGTTATGGCCAGCAGCCAACAGCATGTGCCTTCTGTCTCTGGAACTCCATTATTCTGTGTTATCTCTCCGTGTGACTCTTGCAGCACCCCACTTTTCCCCCTTTGTGTCCCTCCCAGTTGCTTCATCCCCCCATCTCTTTTTCCCCTCATACCCTCTCAGTTGTTCCATTTTCAGTTCAGCTGCTCAGATGCTGCTCAGAGTCTTGAAGAAACACATCGAGCTGAAAGAGGAAATGGGAAAGACTCTTGTTCCTCCCAGTTCCTCCTTCAACTCTATGGTTTTCTAGAGGAAAAAGGTAATTGTCAGTAAAGAGGCGGTGAGCAGAGGCTTTGACAGTACCATTGTGCTTATGTGTGCCACACTGGAAACCCAGAATTAAACAATGATTGGGAACAATTAAAACACCCTGACTGTTAGGGTGTGTATTCTGTATCTTTAGTACTCCCTTCGAGCAAGATGAATACCAAATAACCCTAAGAATTCATCTACAGTGAAATGTTCATTCTTACATATGTTTCTGCTATAGTTGTTGCCATTTTAAGTATTTTGCTAAAAAGATATTTTAATGTCTGGGGGAGAAAATGCCTTAAATTTAGTCCTGTGACATTTCCTTCCTCCTAAGAATGGTTCTTTATGTGCTCTTGTGACTTGGTAGTGCTCTGAACTCAGCGCATGGAAATTTATTATTATGGAAATGCTTCTGCTTTCAAGGCTTTTATTGTGGGAAACAGAATAATTAAAAAAGGACTTTACATCTCTGTCAGTTTTAATGCCAGGTGGAGCTTTATCTTCAAGATAGATTTGGTCTACCTTCAGCACTGCAGCTGCTTTTAGTAAGAGGGGGAGGGGAATTAGCATAAGGTTTTTGTAATGGAGTACGGTGGATGAACATTAGGGTCCTTGGCTAGTCATCTTAATGCACTCAATGAAATGATGTTTTAATTTAGAAAAGGCATTGTTAAGAGCCAATAAGCTTTGGAAGGGCATCAAGTAACACGAACATATGCTGCAGGTGAGAGGATGAAAAAACAAGCAGGTTCACCTGCAATTAGGGAGAGTTCCACATTTAAACTCCCATATCCTTCAATTTAGTGCCTTCCTTTACCTTGTTGTGGTGTAGTACCACCAGACACATTTGCTTTTTGCCACTCTTCAGGATTCCATCTCCAGAAACTGCGAAGACGGTTGTAATGGAGGCATGCATGGCTGGTTTGATATTTGAAGGAGCCTTTTAAAACTACTGTGTGAAAATCCTTTTTTTTTAAAAAAAGGAAGGAAGGAAGAAAAACTCAGTGAAGACTGAACATGCTTTGTAGCCAGTGAATACCAATTAAGTTTACTGTTGGAAGATGCACTGAAAAGATATATAATGGAAGAGGGCATGGATGGCCAGCTGGCTGGCTGAAACATTGAACAGTGGCATTCCATTCAACAACTTTTCATTTTGTATCCCTCACTTTGATTTATTTTTCAAGGCTATCCATTGTTGAGCTCTAGCTGCTGCATATGCCTGGTTGTATCAGGGCAATTGTTCACAGTTTAGGTACCTGCAGTGTACAGTAATTGGGAAAGAGTTTCTCGACATCCTTCCATTCTACACACAATCACAAATATTTTCCTGTTATCACTTAATGCAGACTTAGTTGAATAGCTGGTTCAATGACGCAATTGATTAATCTGCTAAGATTTCTTCAGTCAGGTTGCAATCTCCTACCTGCCCCACTCATACTGTCATACCTAATGAGGGATGGGAAGGCCTAATATTGACAATGTATAAGTATGAATCCAAGACATTATTCTGGATTAATGTAGAATACCAGGGTGTGGTCTTAAGAGACTGTGAAGACAGAGACAACCTTATTTCTGAGCAGCGCTGGAATGATAAAGATGCCTTTAGTTACACCACATATACTTGGAAGGGTGTGTGTGTGTGTGTCACTATGTGGAATACCGTAATTCCTCACAGCTGCTAGGTTAAATGTCCTGGAATTGGCGGTATTGTTGGGAAGGTACAGGGGAGTCCTATATGCCCAGAGATCTTGTCATTGTGCCCTGGGAGTGGTTGAGTCAACTGAACATATTCTTTTGATCTGTCCATTCTATGCAGATCTTAGACAAAAGCTCATAGCTCCACTCCTATGCCAACTTAGCCCTGTAGCCAGAGAAAGACAGGTTTTGTTTTTGCTGAACAAGTTTACTGGAACAACAGCCTCCTTGGTGGCCAAATTTCTTTTTCTGGCCCTTAAGCATCGTAAGGTTAAAATTGACAGCATTGACATGGGTCTAAATGTATGTATTGTAGGTTTAAGTTTTAAGTTCCTTCAGATGTTTAAATTTTTGTATGGATAAATGTTTGTTTCTGACTGACTGTTGAATAAAGTCATATATATATATATATATATATATTGTGTGTGTGTGTGTGTGTGTGTGTGTGTGTGTGTGTGTGTAATGTTGCCATGTGGCTTGGCTTTCTTTCCTGAGTTATTGAGGCAGAGGACTCAGGTGTTTTCTGTACACGTATACCTCCTGTCCTCACTGTTTAAGAAAACCCACTTAGTCCCTGGCCACAAAACCCTGAAACCAGCCCTGGGTAACCAGCAGTGTGTGTTTTGCTAATGTGCATGTCACTTTCCCCTAGGATATCAGCTGCTCAAAATTCTACATTTTCAAAACAAGCTGAAAGGCCAGCAAGGCATTTGCTTCATTTTGGGGGCTGGCAACAAATCTTTATTGTACTAAATGCTGCCAAGTGAGTGTGCGTGTATCTAATATAGTGCTGTCACCAAGAGCTAACAAGCTGTATTTGATTTTACAAGTGAAGCAATTATTTACATAAGGCATCTATGAAGTAGCTGTATTTTACATTCAGTCTTCTAATTGGGAGTGTTGATTTATGCAGGGCAAGAGTCCTTTGCCTTAGTTATTCAAAGGCAGATATGTAATCTTAGGACCAACCAATCTGAGTGCAGCCCACTAGCTGTTACATAGCAGCCCAGTCAATTCAATAAGGGTCGTATCCACAAGGGGAGAGTATTTTCAAGCACCTGGAATACCATTACACGTAATGTATAGCTGGCAGGCTGCATCGGTTTGCTTATTCTGTCTTGTTTTAATGACAGTTGTGGGACCAGGAGCAGTGAGCCCAGGCCATCAGGGGATGTGATGTGCAAAGAACAAATAATGGCAAGACAAATAGCACGGGGATCCAATGGTCACAACTTTATTGATTCCAGATGTCAGTAGGTTTTGGCAGAGGTATTGGGTGTGTATTCTGAATCACCCAACAGGTCTACTGGGTGATTATTCCTTCAGGGTCGATACTGGGTTTCAGGATCACCCTATGACATAAATCAATTCCAGGAAATTCCACTTGGGTGCCATCTTAGGGAGTTCAATGACCTGTTATGCCCCGTATGGGCATTTGGACAGAATATGTTCCCCTGGACTCCTTTAATGGGGTAGCCTGAAAATTTGACCAATATATTTATTTTATATGTCCCGTCGTATCTTAGCTTAGGATGTGAGAGGAAACCAGGTTGAAGGTGGGACAGGGCAGAGCTTACATTCTGAAGGGTCAAGACAAGGCAAGTGTAAGGAAAAGGGACCCCTGACCATTAAGTCTAGTCGCAGACGACTCTGGGGTTGCAGCGCTCATCTCGCTTTACTGGCCGAGGGAGCCGGCGAACAAATTCCGGGTCATGTGGACAGCATGACTAAGCCGCTTCTGGCGAACCCAAGCAGTGCACGGAAACGCCGTTTACCTTCCCGCTGGAGCAGTACCGATTTATCTACTTGCACTTTGACGTGCTTTCGAACTGCTAGGTTGGCAGGGGCCAAGCAACTGGAGCTCACCCCATTGCGGGGATTCGAACCGCCGGCCTTCTGATCGGCAAGCCCTAGGCTCTGTGGTTTAACCCACAGCGCCACCCACAAGTGTAAGCACTGCCAAATGCAGGAAGACCAGCCATCAGTACCATGGACAGCTCACAGTGGCCAGTGTTGTCTAGAGCTCACTTAAGGAGAGCTGTTGCTTTAGCAGCATGTTGAAGCCTCCTAGTTGGCATGAAACCACAGCTGGTTGGCCTAAACCTCCTATTAGCCCTACACCATATGAAGAGCTACATGTTCTTTTAAAGTGCCAATGCCTTAGTTCAGAGGTGGGGAATCTTTTCCAGACAGCATGCTGTATTCTGAGCTCTCCCATCCCCCATGCCCTCCAGTCAAGTATCTAATTGCATTATGACATCAGGCGACAACTTTAAAGGGGCTGTGTTGCATATTGCACAACCATTATTATCACCCTTATGCTAGTGCAACAGCCCTTGCACTGATAGAGAACATTGAACCTGGGACAAAGAGTGCTTCTAAGTAATTCAAGCAAAGTGAGTCATAGCTTATAGCCTTTAGAATCCAATGTAGGTGTTGCCCTCCAAGATGGAGTCAACCATTGTGGAACCTGATAAATTTGATCCAATTAACTTAGTAGGCACAATCTAGTAGGTTGCCCCCCCCCACCAGAGGCCCACAGACAGCAACCTGTTCTTCGCATTACTCTTAATTTATATGTAGCAACCTGGCATTAAAATACTTATGAAAACTGAGAGGATAAATGACCAAAGCAATTGAGACAGGGTTAATTTCCTCCTCCCATGGTTTATAAACTCCACAAGCAGGAGCCTGAAAGACTCCTGTCCACGTTGTCTTGTATAACTCAATGAATCATTTAATATCTACATGTTTCCAGATGAGAAGCAAACTCTGTAACACATTTTCGGCAGAGTGCATAATTTTTCCTATTTCTATTATGGAGATAAAAATATCTTCCTGGGAGTTCATCAATAAGATGTAATTTATGGCAATATTATGCACTTGGTCACTGTAGGAAATATATAGGAGAAGGACATTAAACAAAAACCCGCAGCCAGTAAATTCCATTGTACACCATCCACCACCCCTGTGCCCTAGCTACAAAAATCAGCTAGCTGTGGGATATTATCTCTTCCTCTCCTATATAGGCATGGACCCCAGACCCCTAAAACAGGCTCTGTCACACTACTTCTCTCTCTGCCTCCTTCACCTTCTCTCTGTATCTCCTGCCTTTATTTTGTATGGCTGCAACAGATACTTGCATCCTCACCCTCTGCCTGTTTACTTAAAAGTAGATCCCCTTTTTATCCTCACAAAACCCCTGTGAGGTAGGTTAGGCTAAGTGACTATGACTGGTCCAAGGTCACCCAGCGAGCGTCAAGGCTGAGTGGGGATTAGAACCCTGTTCTCCCAGGTCCTAGTCCAACACTCTAACCACTATGTCACATTGGCTCTCTGTTATGAAGAAGACTAGCTTGTATATTGCTGGGTTCTGAATCTGATGCAATCTGATCTCTGTGTCCTCAGCCAATTGTTACAGTGGGGAGGGTTTTTCCTCTCTCCCAAGGCAGTACTCTCCTTATTCCTATTAAAAAATGTCTCTGTCATCAGGGATGCCATGCATTCAGGAACATCAGCAGCAACATTGAAAAGCTCAGCCTAAATCTAAATTTAGGAAATAATAATAATAATAATAATAATAATAATAATAATAATAATAATAATATATTTATACCCTGCCCATCTGGCTGGGTTTCCCCAGCCACTCTGGGCGGCTTCCAACAGAAATATTAAAATACACTGATTTCTTAAAGATTAAAAGCTTCCCTAAACAGGGCTACCTTCAGATGTCCTCTAAAAGTCTGGTAGTTGGTTTTCTCTTTGACATCTGGTGGGAGGGCATTCCACAGGGCGGGTGCCACTACCGAGAAGGCCCTCTGCCTGGTTCCCTGTAACTTGGCTTCTCGCAACGAGGGAACCGCCAGAAGGCCCTCGGCACTGGACCTCAGTGTCCGGGCAGAGCGATGGAGGTGGAGACGCTCCTTCAGGTATACTGGACCGAGGCGGTATATATATATATATATATATATATATATATATATATATATATATATATAGTGTGTGTGTGTGTGTGTGTGTGTGTGTGGAATATGATAAATGGTACAAACTGTGGACCTCTGACATAAAATTTACGGCCTCCATGTTACTTAAGGAAAACCTGTACAAAAATATATAGGTGGTACCTTACACTACAAAAATTATTTAAAATGTTCAAAACTGGCAATAAGATCTGTTGGAAATGCGGGGAAGAGACAGGAGACTTCATTCATATGTGGTGGAGGTGTGCGAAAATCAAAGAGTTTTGGGGGAAAATATACAACGAATTAAAGAAAATCTTTAAATATACATTTTTAAAAAAGGCTGAAGCCTTCCTGTTGGGGATGGTAACTGACGATGTTAAAAAATGTGATCAAAAACTATTTTTGTATGCCACCACAGGGGCAAGGCTGTTACTAGCCCAAGTATGGAAGCAGCATCAGGTACCCACAGTAGAGGAGTGGAGAGAAAAAAATAATGGAATATGTGGCTATTGCCAAATTGACCGGGATAGTTAGATATCAAGGAGAGGAAACATTTAATAAGGAATGGAAGAAATTTTCAGATTACAGTGAGACAACATTTTGAAAATTAAAAGAATAAACCAGTAGATTCGGAACAATTGACATAAAAATCTCTTTATTGTCTTTATTATGGACAAAGATACAGATATATAAAAGAGTATGTGTTCCTAATAAGGTAATATACAAACAAATCTTCAGTATGGAAAAGACATAATTGACAATATGATGTATATTGACTAAACAACTGCGCAAAGATACCTCAAAAAACAAAAGATGGCAAAGAAAGGAGGGAAGTCAACAAAGATCTGAAATTTGAACTGTAAAAATGAAAGAGGATAAATGTATTGCAAAAGTTATGGAAATATTAATGTTGTAAATGATGTTTTTTGGGGGGGTGAATAGAAAACCAATCCTCATCATCATTCTTTATTCGACCATCAGTCAGAAAAGATACATTTCTCAGTACAAAGTTAAAACATCTAAGACATCTAAAAACTAAAATAAAACATGGGCAGCACCAATAAAGGCTGGTGTAACCTGATAGATCTGCTCCCCCAGGAACATCCCTGGTTTCACGCAGGCTATGTCCTCTTGTCTAGCAATATCGCCCAATCTCTGAGCAATCACGGCTCTAGCTTGACTTGTAGGTCATAGACTCCAAGTAAAGGTGTGACAGTCCGCAAGTCTGTACTTCATCTAAGACTTCCCTTTCAATAGAAAACCAATAAAAATTATGTTGAAAAGAAAAGAAAAGAACAGCCTATATCTGGGAAGCGAAAGGAAGGCTAGTCTTTCCAAATCTTAAGAGCCCATAAAGACAAGATTCAGAGAAGAGGTGACAGATAATGTAGTCAGTTTCGCATCCCTTTCTCCTGAGACAGCTGCTCCTTCACTCAGTCAGATTTGGAATAAATAACAATCCACAGCAGTTCTGGTCTGCAGTCAGTCCAGGCAATTGGTTCAGTCCTTAAACCTAACCAGAGTCAAAGACCCAATTTCTGCAAGGGCTACGTATATGTAATCATGCATCATTGGGGTTTTGTAATGAAGCAAATACACTAGCCTGCTAGATATTATAATATATCCCTGGAGGGGGGGGAAGTAAATAATAGTCAGTTACAGTGAGTAAATTTGAAATTGTTCAAATATATAATGGATAGAATCAAAAATATTCATTATAACCGCACATATAAAAAGACATGAAGTATAAAATGTAGTGCAAACTAAAACTCAATAGACCCTTTCGCTACTGTAGTGTGAAAGACATTTTGATTTAGATTTCATTAATAAATACTATTACAACGCTCTCGTTGTTAGCGTGCCAGATTTTCCAGGGCTGGCGAACAAGCTGCACAGTTCTACTGAGATGTGAAACTGCAGTAACTAACTTCCTCCTTTCATGGGGATGTGCACAAACTAATTTTTCAGACACAATGTGATTGCTGTATTAACTTAGCAAGAACGTGCCATACAACCTTGTGTACGTCTTGCACTTCAAAAAGGTTTAGAGCTTTGCAACTGTTGCCAATAAGTAAAAATAACGCCTTGAGCTTTAATAAGGGTTCGCCTTGAGCTCAAGCCCAGGGGCCAAATATGTGTTGAAGTAAGAGTAACAAAATCGCAGTTAAGGAGCTCAAATCATATATATGACTGACACCCTTCTTTGGAAATTAAACCAATGTCCAGACTTTAATATTCAAAAACTTTACTTGCAGAAACTTATAGATGATTTAAAACATAATATGTACAGTCACATGATTGTCCAAGCATGTCTCTTCTAATTTCCAAACAACTGTGTTTTCCTCCCTTTCCAGAGCTCAGCACCATAGCTGCCAAGTTCTCCCTTTTTTTAAGGGAAATTCCTTTATGCTGAATAGGCTTCCTCGCGAGAAAAGGGAAAACTTGGCAGCTATGCTCAGCACTCCTCCTTCTGTATCTCACTTAAGCCATGCCTTGCAGCTCCTTTGAGAGATTTCCACTTTTACCTTCTTCTTTGTCTTTGCTCTCTTTCAAGCAGAGAAGAAGCACTCCAACACTCTATTCAACGCAGCAGTGTTCACAGTGGAGTCTAATACACAGCCATCTTGCTTCACATAAAATTGAGCTCCTCCTTCGCTAGATACCTCCCATGTGACCAACGTTAGCCAATCACATGAGAACTACTAGATATCTCTATAGAATTCAGTTACCAACCAATCTAACTCAAACACATAGTAATACATACAAGCATTTACAATTTCAGTGAATTAAATTACTAAAAAATGTGGAAGTCCAAGCTTCTCAATGTGGCCCTCAGGACTCTAACCACCACCTTCCCAGGCTATACCCCACACAGGTTCTGTTTCATACCTTTATTTAGAGTTGTTTTGCCTGGCTGAAGTATGTCTTTAAACTCAGACAATGCCTCTTGCTTGCCCAGATGGAGAACCATACAATTGTAGAGTTGGAAGGGACCCTGAGGATCATTTAGTTCAACCACCTGCAATGCAGGAATATGTTGCTGGCCCTTATGGGGATTGGATCTGTAACCTTTGCAATATCAGCATTACGTGCTAACCAGGTTTGCTAATGTTTGAAGAATGTAAGGAAACTGTGTATTTGATAAAGCAATTCGTATTTTTACTGTGCAAATGTCAGGGAAGAAAAAAAAACACCCTGTGGAGTTAGTTCAGATGTTCTATGTGATATTGCTTGTTTTCAGTCTTGGGATCTCCACACACTGTTGAAAATGGGAGATTTCAACTCTCATCCTGTATTTATATCTTCTATTACAAAACATGGCTTCACTCCCCCCCACCCCCACCCCCGTCACAGCATTCCGTCCAAGTGTGCTGGGTCAGTGGATCAACAGCTAGGTATGTGGTAGCACATTTTAGAAAGATAAAGAGGCACCAGCATGGTTTAAGATGAGAAAACTCAGATTAAAAAAATAATTAAATCTGACAGCAAGCGTCTTTTTCACATAACCTCTTCCTGGGGAGAAAAAGAAAAGAGCAAAATGGGAAACGGCACCTTTCGCTTCAGGGAATGGGCTTAGAGGGGGAACAGGAGGGGGGTGTTTTGGATTGTTTATACCCATTACTGCTGTGATTTATGGACTTAGTTTATTATGGTTTTATTCCCCCCCCCCCAAGATGTTTTTTTTTTTCAGATATTGAGGGTGCCATCATAACTCCACTTGCTTGGAATCAGTGCTTTTGGAGGTAAAAATGTGAGGTGAATTGATGAAAGTGTTGTGGTTGCCAGGACAAAATAGCCAATGCAGGCAGCAAAAAAATAAAAATAAAAATAAGGTGCTGGTACCTGTGTAGAGGATTGCCAGAAAAGCTCTGCTTGGGAGTATGTCCCATTGAACCCAGTAGGATTTGCTTCTGACATCACCTTGCCAACAAAGGTCCGGATAGTTAAAGCTATGGTTTTCCCAGTAGTGATGTATGGAAGTGAGAGCTGGACCATAAAGAAGGCTGATCGCTGAAGAATTGATGCTTTTGAATTATGGTGCTGGAGGAGACTCTTGAGAGTCCCATGGACTGCAAGAAGATCAAATCTATCTATTCTGAAGGAAATGAGCCCTGTGCTCACTGGAAGGACAGATCCTGAAGCTGAGGCTCCAATACTTTGGCCACCTCAAGAGAAGAGAAGACTCCCTGGAAAAGACCCTGATGTTGGGAAAGATTGAGGGCACAAGGAGAAGGGGACGACAGAGGACGAGGTGGTTGGACAGTGTTCTCGAAGCTACAAACATGAGTTTGACCAAACTGCGGGAGGCAGTGGAAGACAGGAGTGCCTGGCGTGCTATGGTCCATGGGGTCACGAAGAGTCGGACACGACTAAATGACTAAACAACAACAAACATGGATAGCCTCCTTCATAGAGGCAAAGGGGCTTGATCACTGCCTTGTCGTGGTGAAGGGGCTTGAATAACTCAGAGAAGATCTTAAATATGTTCTTAAAGAAGTTCTTAAAGAAATGGGAGCGCCTGATCACCTCATCTGTCTCCTGAGAAATCTCTCTGTGGGACGAGAAGCTACAGTTAGAACTGGATATGGAATAATTGATTGGTTCAGAATTGGGAAAGGAGTACGACAAGGCTGTATATTGTCTCCCTGCTTATTTAACTTAAATGCAGAATTCATCATGCGAAAGGCTGGACTGGATGAATCCCAAGCCGGAATTAAGATTGCCGGAAGAAATATCAACAACCTCAGATATGCAGATGACACAACCTTGATGGCAGAAAGTGAGGAGGAATTAAAGAACCTCTTAATGAAGGTGAAAAAGGAGAGTGCAAAAATATGGTCTGAAGCTCAACATCAAAAAAACTAAGATCATGGTCACTGGTCCCATCACCTTCTGGCAAATAGAAGGGGAAGAAATGGAGGCAGTGAGGGATTTTACTTTCTTGGGTTCCATGATCACTGCAGATGGTGACAGCAGTCACGAAATTAAAAGATTCCTGCTTCTTGGGAGAAAAGCGATGACAAACCTAGACAGCATCTTAAAAAGCAGAGACATCACCTTGCAGACAAAGGTCTGTATAGTTAAAGCTATGGTTTTCCCAGTAGTGGTGCATGGAAATGAGAGCTGGACCATCAAGAAGGCTGATCACTGAAGAATTGATGCTTTTGAATTATGGTGCTGGAGGAGACTCTTGAGAGTCCCATGGACTGCGAGAAGATCAAACCTATCCATTCTGAAGGAAATCAGCCCTGAGTGCTCACTGGAAGGACAGATTGTGAAGCTGAGGCTCCAGTACTTTGGCCACCTCATGAGAAGAGAAGACTCCCTGGAAATGACCCTGATGTTGGGAAAGATGGAGGGCACAAGGAGAAGGGGATGACAGAGGACAAGATGGTTGGACAGTGTTCTCGAAGCCACCAACATGAGTCTGACCAAACTGCAGGAGGCAGTGGAAGACAGGAGTGCCTGGTGTGCTCTGGTCCAAGGGGTCACAAAGAGTCGGACACAACTAAATGACTAAACAACAAAAACAAACTTGGATAGCGGCTGCAGCTGCCGAGGGCACCTTACAGAAGGCAGGAGGAGTGACGGTGGGAAGTTAAACAAGACTTCAGTGTCATCAGAAGTTTCAGTTATGTTTTTGGCACAGAAATCTTCCTTGTTCAGAATGCGCAGATGCCATAAACATCATCCAGGCATTGCCACCCTCAGATGTTCTGGTCTGACTCAGAATGCCAAAGGAGGTTGTGTACTTGCAGAAACATTCTGCATGTAAATTCTCAAAAGACACTTGTTGCTGTTGACCTAGTTCCAAACCAAGCAGAGATGGGTGCCATTTGGTCCATTGCTAATAATAAAGCAATACAGAAAAGAGAACTGGGCCCAAACTAACAATACACATATAATGTTATCTAACACATTTAACACCATCTGCATTGCCCTGTACAAGGAAGAATAACTACATACAGCCCGGCTAAAGGATATCAATGAAAAATTCTTTGTGGTAGGCAAGCAGTCCTTTCTTTTATTTATAAAATAACAGCAGCAATAACTGGAGGCCAATTTCTGCTTGTCAACTCTTGCCTGCTTGAATCCATTTTTTAAAACTTTGAGTTACCACTTGCAAACACCTCTTGCTTCCATCTGGGAAGGGTGGCAAATGTGCTAAGCTTTGAAACGGTTGCCAACCAGCCTCATTTAGGGAACGCTTTTATTTTATGGCAGATACAGTTTCGTTGGGCTCATAGGTTATGCAGCAGGTCTGAAGACGGCTTGGTGATGAAACAGCCTTGGGAAATGAATCTCTTATATGCACATTTAAGTTAGAGAAAGCCAGGCCTGTGGTATGTAATGGGCTCGTGCAAATAGTTCGGTTCTCCGTGAATCACCTGGAGCATTCATTGTGCAATTAAGCTACGCTTAGATCTTTGCCAGCCATATTTGCATGAATGGTTTTTACTCTCACAGCATGGCTCAATACCTTTGCAGTCTACTCATTGCTGAAATACTGCCATCTTGGCTTCTGTGTGGAACCTAATTCAAACTCAGTTGCACTAGCAGGCTAATCAGTCTGAACTCAGTAAAACTTCATGTGTGTGCTGGCTGATTACAGATGGAGAAATAATAGAGTTTTGTAAGTAAACAGAAAAAAAACCTTGTTCAAGTGTCTTGCAAGTCAAGGGCCCATCTGCACTATACGTTTAAATCAGCACCCCTCTAATCAGTTGTGGCTTCCCACAAGGAATCCTGGGAACTGAGAGTTATTAGGAGAATCTTTTCCCCCTCACAGAGCTACATTTGTCAGAGTGGTTTAGCAACCAATCTTTTCCCCCAGGGAACTCTGAAAATTGTAGCTTAGCACATTTGACAAACTACAGTCCTCAGGATTCTTTGGGGGAAGCCCTGACTTGGGGTGAAGACACGCCTTTCAATGTACAGTGGTACCTTGGTTGTCAAACTGAATCTGTTCCTAGAGTCCGTTTGGCTCCAGAACCATTCGAAAACCAAAGCACGGCTTCTGATTGGCTGCAGGAGCTTCCTGCACTCAATCGGAAGCCTTGGAAGCTGCATCGGACGTTTGGCTTCCAAAGAATGTTCGAAAACTGTCACACTTACTTCTGGGTTTTTGGCATTCAGGAGTACCAAGGCATTTGAGAACCAATGGACTATATAGTGCAGATGGGGATTAGAATCCTGCAGAAAGGTAGTTTTGATGACACACACCAGTTATATCCAAGTGTCTCTATTTTTCCAGGGAGAGTTTCAGATTTACAGAAGCCTTCCTGGTTTCTGATTTGATCCCAGAATGTCCCACTTTTCCTCAGGACATCCCTGTTTTGATCAGAGAAATGTTGGAAGGTATAACCAGTTATCCAACCACCAAGCCATCTGAAGGCAGCCCTGAATAGGGAAGTTGTTTTAAAAAAAATTTTTTGAATGTTTTGTTATATTTTTCATACATTGTTAGAGATTCAAGGGGGGACCCTCTAAACCAGGCATCCCCAAACTGTGGCCCTCCAGATGTTTTGGCCTACAACTCCCATGATCCCTAGCTAACAAGACCAGTGGTCGGGGAAGATAGGAATTGTAGTCCAAAACATCTGGAGGGCCGAAGTTTGGCAATGCCTGCTCTAAACCCTAGAAATTAATAAATGCTAGGATTTTGATTACAGCCATACCTCGGTTTAAGTATGCCTCGGTTTGAGTATTTTCAGTTTAAGTCAGGGTTCCCCAAACTAAGGCCCGGGGGCCAGATGCGGCCCAATCGCCTTCTAAATCCGGCCCGCGGACAGTCCAGCAATCAGCATGTTTTTACATTAGTAGAATGTGTCCTTTTATTTAAAATGCATCTCTGGGTTATTTGTGGGGCCTGCCTGGTGCTTTTAAATGAGTAGAATGTGTCATTTTATTTAAAATGCATCTCTGGGTTATTTGTGGGGCATAGGAATTCGTTCATTTTTTTTAAAAAAAAGTATAGTCCGGCCCCCCACAAGGTTTGATGGACAGTGGACCGGCCCCCTGCTGAAAAGGTTTGCTGACCCCTGGTTTAAGTACTCCGTGGACCTGACTGGAACGGATTAATCCACTTTCCATTGCTTTCAATGGTAAAGTTCGCTTCAGGTTAAGTACGCTTCAGGTTAAGTACAGACTTCCGGTACCAATTACACTCATACCTCGGGTTAAGAACGCTTCAGGTTGAGTACTCTGCGGACCCGTCTGGAATGGATTAATCCACTTTCCATTACTTTCAATGGGAAAGCTCGCTTCAGGTTAAGTACGCTTCAGGTTAAGTACTCCACGGACCATCTGGAACAGATTAATCCACTTTCCATTACTTTCAATGGGAAAGTTCGTATCAGGTTAAGTACGCTTCAGGTTAAGTACAGACTTCCGGAACCAATTGTGTTTGTAAACCGAGGTACCACTGTATTTGGGACATAAAAGGAGAATGTAAGCCGCAGAGAAATTTCTGGGGCTGAGCTACAGCCATAAAAGGAACAATAGAGAGCAATTGAGGGACATTAACACTACAAGAGAACTCCTTCCCCCTTACCCTGAGGTGTGAACTAAGTATTTGGAAGGTTGCCAGGGTGTCTGCTCTGGGAGCAAGGGTGGCTGGGAGGAAGAAGGACGAGGAACTGGGATCCATCTTTGGGGGCTGCCTGCAGGGCTGCTTTGGACTTCAGGGCTGCAATGGTGTGGAGTACAAGCCCTCTTGAAGTAACCATGCTGTAAGATCTGGACTCCCTCCATGCAGACTGAAGGTGTAAATAGGTGAAAATGCCATATTTCATAAAGCCACGACAGTCCCCGCCGAGTCTTCAATTCTCCATAGGACCATAGACTCTTGGTGAGTGCCTGGGACCCCATGGGCTCTTGCCACCGCTCAGCAGAGAGAGGCACCTGTCTTTTGTAACAATATGTTGGAAGCTGCCCAGAGTGGCTGGGGCAACCCAGTCAGATGGGTTGGGTGTAAATATCAAAATAATAAGAGAAGAGAATTTTAATACTTTATTGTCATTGTACATAGTACAACAAAATTGAATGCCATCCCATAAAAAACAAAACAAAAACACAATTACAGCCACACACACACACCCATCACAACTCCCCAATATCATATTATTTAGTTGCAGCATTTAAGATGGTTATAACTCTTGGATAGAAACTGTTTTTTAATCTTTTCATTCTTGATTTAATTGTTCTGTATCTCTTGCCCGAAGGCAATGGTGCAAAAAGACTATATCTAGGATGAGATGAATCCTGTAAAATATTATTTGCTTTTTTAAGGCAACGGGATCTGTATATTTCTTCCAGAGATGGGAAAGGATGACCGATAATCTTTCGGGCTGTGGTTATGACCTTCTGGAGCACTTTCCTATCCATGACTGTACAGCTGGAAAACCAAGCACAGATACAGTATGTAAGAATGCTCTCTATGGAGCCTCGGTAGAAGGACAAGAATATGAATACGAATATGAATAGGATGTCCTTATTTGCATTGGAGAAATGTTGGGTGGTATGTCATATATGCATACAGACCTCTGATTGAGGGCCAGTGAGTCTGAAACAAGATGGAATTAGCTGCTCAACCCACCTCTACTGGCGATGAAACAATGGGTTCGATATGGCAGGAAGCTGCATAATGATCTGGGCTTAAGTCTCGGTTTATCATCAGTGCTATAGATAGGATAAAAAGAAGCTGTGATTTTTCTATAGATAGGATTGCACCACAACTGAGTCTTTACCATAGCATACAGAAAATATTGCCATCTGGTGCTGCAGGGGAGTTTCGGAAGACCCTATAGCTCAACAAGAAAGATAAGTGGTTAAATTAGCAGCCTCTCCCCATGGCCAGTAGATTAAACTAGAGTCTGAACACAGCTCTCTGAGACTGGTAGCTTCAGACAGCAATTGGCACCAAAGATCATTTCCCATGTACGATTTGTGAGTTAGGTGAGAGAAAATGTTATCTCCATCCCCAAAAATAGCGCCTGCATTGAGTTACTGTAATAACTACATTGATCAGCTGGTTCGTTGATCAGTTAACAGGGAAAGGAAATAAAAGATAGCTAATCAACTGGAAAACCTTTTCCATGGCTGACAGCCCTACTTCACATTGAAACGTGGTTCTTTTAAATCTATAAATACAAACATTAGTGCAGTAGGGAGAGCTTTCTGAACTATTCACTTTCAAATGAAATCCAATTAGGAGCCATATTTGGCTGAACCTAAAGTAAGAGGGCATTTCCAGACATTTGACTCAAGCATCTCTGCTCATCGATGAAGTTAACTACGTTTTCGGAAGAGCAGGAATTGCCCTGCCCTTTTTCTGATATATTTATATCTCCCATTCCATTTGGCAGGAGATCAAGTTGGACAAATTGCACAGGCCCACAAAACTGAACAGTAGGATCCAAATGCAGCAGTACAAGAATTTCAGCTTTCATTATGAATGTCTTGACTAAGTAAAAGGAAGAACAGCATAGAAAACTAGCCTTTTGGCTCTAGAGCAGGTGTGGGGAAGCTTTGCATCTAGATGCTCATGATGTGCAACTCCCACCAGTCTTGCAAACACGACCAGTGGTCAGTGATGATGGGACTTAGCGCGTTCTCCAATTACGGAGAGCACGGGTTGCGGAAGGGTTAAAAGACATCTCCTGGGTTAGAGGTGGTGTTGGTTGAGAGGGAGTGTGTGTGATAGGGCCATCCTGGGTTGCTGGGGGGGGGAAGCATGTAGCTATTTTTGATTGACAGGGACTGACCCTTAAAGCCTCAGCGTCCAGCAGTTAGTTTCACTTTTGCAAAGTGCTTCGGATCTCCCTCCCGCCCACCGCCTTTTTCTAATGGTTTAGCCTGACATTGCTTTGCCTGCCAAGGGGTTGCTTGCTTTGCAAGGGCCCAGTAGGAATTTTGCCATTTGGCTGATTGGTTGTTGCCATTGGTTTTTGCCTACTGCTTCACAAATCATCACAACTTGTTAGGTTGGCGGTTAGGCATTGGTTAATAATTCTGGTTGGTGGAGGGGTAAGGCATGGAGGTGCCTACCCCTCATTAAAATGCTGTTCCACATAGAAGTATTCTGTTAAAGGAATCCTGGGGCTCCGGGGCTCTAGTCCATACACCCCCGCAATGTGTGGGGCTGGGGCCATTACAGAGCACGAGCCTTGGGGAGCATTT